>NC_079385.1:19907802-20125302 GCF_021018895.1 Seriola aureovittata | reverse complement strand
AACCAGTGCTTTCAGATTAATGTTGAGGCCTGTTAGTAGCTGCTGCAGCTGTAATTAAATCCCCTACAAGAAATTATTTTATCAGTTTCACCTATGCTGTGACATTAGCGAGCGATTAGCCTTGTAAACAGAGCTTCTATTGTCCTGACAAGCAACACACTGAACTTCATCAGAGTCCTCGACCCGAGTGAAGCCGCCTGAACATCACAGTGATGTGATCGTTGAAGTTTTTATACTGAACTGAACAAATGGCAAAGTTTTTCAAAATATCATGTTTGTAGTTTCAACTGACGACTATTTTCATCACTGATTCATCTTCAGTGTCGGAGCCACATTCAAGATATTCAGTTGGTTAACTAAGGCTCTGAGCCTCTCTTCTGATTGGCTGACTGGCAGATTTCAGGTAAAAACACCCAGAGAAACCAAATCCTGCAAGGTTTGGATGGTGGGTCCAGGTGGGCGGGGCTTGGTGACTGCTTCGTTGTGACATCACAAAGTTCCAGAAGTCCTGACGGCTGGTTTTAAGGCTCAGTTTCTGAATACAGGCTGTGTGCATTTCTCTGTGGACTGAGGCTTTGATACTTTCACAGTATTAATATAGAAGCTAGACCTGATCTATAATCACACTACACATGGACACACACCTTTACACTGGAGGAGCTTTGATCCTTTAACATTGAGTGAGTCTGACACTAACTGCCTCTCCTATACATTAGCTGAGTATTGATGCGTCTGTTTTTATCCTGACGTGATGACATGTGTCATGTGAGTAGGTCAGTGGAGTCGCTGCAGCAGAGACTGGAACTGAACTGGTTTTAATGGGAGACAACAGCAGCGTCAACATTAAACTCGCCTTTGCATAATTTGCATAGAGATCAATACTGAGCTTAAACAGTGATACTGTGTGTGTGCGTGTATGTGCATGTGTGTGCATGTGTGTGCGTGTGAGCACTAATTAATTCCCCCCCCCCCCCAGCATTTAAGCGTTTAAGCCCAGCCTGGGGTTTATGGTAACTCTGGATATTAAGCAAATCTCACAGTGGAGGGAGAGAGAGAATGTGTGTGTGTGTGTGTGTGTGTGTGTGTGTTAGCATTAGCTGCACCACTGCATCAAGTCAATCCTTAAGCTAACAGGAAGCTTTGCACACAAACACACACACACACACACACACCTCAGCAGTGTGTAATCTGGACAGTAGACGTCCCTGAACACCTACGCTCTGTGAATCTGACATTTTGAAGCTTCTTTCAGAATAAAATTATTTTTCCTTCTGAATAAAATTATCTTTTTTTTTTTTTTCTCCTCTAAATAATCAGCTGTGTTTTTACTATGTGTCTGTTTGCTTGGCTGGTTAGTCATCACATTAACATATTCATGAACCCAGACTGGCACCTTTAAAGAGTGTTAGTCATATATACATGTTTTTTCTCGCTACGTGTCGGAATTTTACAAATCATCTAATATTCATCTGAGGCAACGGACACAGTCATATTTATTTATTTCACACCCGCCTCATTGCTCCCACGGCTTCCACCAATCGTTTGCAGTGCACGTGTTCACATGCAACAACCCAGTTCACACTAATTGTATGATCCATGTTTCGACCTTTAAGAAATAAAGTTTGCTCACAGAGTGGACAGTGGGCCGCTCTCCGTCAGCTGCTGCATTAAACAGGTTGTCGTATTGTGATCGAGCTCTGCCGGTTCATCAGCTGTTGTATTGATACGGTATTGATCCCAACAGCAGCAGCTACCAGTGAATATGGAAGCACTGATGGCAAGTCTCAGCTCAACGTGTGTTTAAAGTGTTATGTCTTAATGTTCAGCTGCTGCCAGAACATTATATATGTGTCAGACTCTAGAAGATTCACTAATTTGAATATGTGGAAGCCCATGAAGAAATCTGTGATGCAAGATGATATGCTAATGGTAGCAAAGGAAACATGGAGTCAATTAAATGAGCTATCACTGTCTCTGTTTATGTATCATAAACAGCAGGCCTGGGTTCATCTTCAAGTTCTCCCCAGTTGTTTTTGTCCGGCAGCATCAGAGTCGTCGTCACATCGTGTTCAGCAGCAGATCTCAACCTCATCTTGGTCAAGCTGTTGCACAAATTTGTTGTTTTAAAAGAGTCAAACACAAGAGCCTGACGTCATGTAGGAATGTACATTCAAAAGAATCCAAACTTTCCGTTTCACAATAAAAGTCCAAAAAAATGCAAACACAGATTTTAATTTCCTAGCTGTGACAATAAACTGCAGACTTCTCTTTATATTATTATTTAAATTCGTCTAGTTTCTTCTTGTTTTTTGTTGTTACCAGTCGTGACCTCTTCTCTGTGCAGTCGACTCTCTGAACGGTACAAACTGCAGCCACGGTCCTGTTCTGTCCATCGATCCATCAGCGTCATCGCTCTCTGACTCTACAGTCTGACCACATCAGTTTGGACAAAGGTTTTTTTAGAGCATCTTATGAGCTGCAGTAACACAACTCATTATCAAATCTGGAGGAGCCCTTTAATTTAGTGTTGAAACTTTGGTCAGTCAGTCGTCAGATAATTCATCTGACAGTGTTGATTATGGTCTCCAGTTAAAACTCCAGGTGTTTTCTGGTTCCAGTTTGTGATTTGTTTTGTTTTCACTGATTCGTTTATTTGGAAAATGAAACTCTTCATCGTGAACTCTTTCACATTTGGCTCTGAACTAAACATCTGGCTTTGTTTGGAAAATATTCTTATACAGTGTTATACAATTTATCTATTAATGTCACTAACACATCACATGCCAGTTAAAGAATTAAAAATACTTGCATTAGATCCAGTTCTCTAAATATTACACAATAGAATGATACTTGAGTGTTAAGTTAGTAATTTCTTCAGTAGTATTCCGTTTAATTAATTTTTTAATGAGTAAATGTCATTATTTTTGTTGATGATATTGGCATTTATTTCACTGATTATTTTATTGTATCTCATTTTCAGCTTTCTTACTTAGTTTTTGTCCTTTTCGTTTCAGCTCATCAGTCTGTGGAGCATTTTGAACTGCACTACCTTGTATGAAAAGTGCTGCACAAATAAAGTTTGATTCATTCATTCATCATGGATTTAAAACTGAAACTATTACAGACTTATAGAGGAGTTCCAACATGGCAATAATTCAGTTTTCGGATTTATGGTGTCTCCATATGATGGTATGGCAGCCACTGTCAGCTGTGTCGTGTTTTTCATGTCTTAGAGTCTGACTTTTATGAAAGTTATTGCTAATATTAACTCAACCTTTGCCACTCGCTGAGAATTCAACTGGTGAAACATCCTGTGGCTTTTATTGTGGAAAAAGCCACAGGAATACAATAAAGAATATAACCAGAAACTAGTGAATACCCATTTAACACTGAGACATTACTGTGTATTCAATGAAAGTTCAGTTAAACTTAAAGCTATATATATATATATATATATATAAAGCTTCAGTCCTTATATGGCCATAGCTTTACTCCTCCCTCTGATCACGAGTGAGCATCAGCTGATTTCATTCATTAACTTTGTCTTTCTGCAATAAGTGGATGAGACATTGATAAAAATGTTCTGATGCTGTGGTAGTACACACACACACACACACACGCACACACATCCACATCCACACGAACACGCACACGCACACACACACACACGCACACACACACATCCACACGAACACGCACACACACAGATGGCCACATAGACACAAGCACATGCATGAAATAATAAATGTATCAGCACACAGTCTGTTTCCCATCAGCACCGTGGGGAAGAAATTTGATGTGGAAACAATTCTGCACCAGAGGCTTATGGGAAATTCATAAGGAGGGAGTGAGTGGTGTGTGCGTGATTTGAGACTTGGGAAACAAACACAAACAGACAGACACACACACACATACACACACACTGTGAGCGGTGTGTGTGAGAGTTAATCAATGTCGTGGATGTGAAGCTCTGACCTTTTCTGCTCAAACCACCTGCTGCTGCAGGAAAAACGAGTCTGTTTCAGGCTGTTTGTGTTCTAGAGTGTGTGTGTTTCAGTGTGTGTGTGTGTGTGTGTGTGTGTGTGTGTGTGTGTGTGTGTGTGTGTGTTTCAGTGTGCGTACCGTCTCTCTCTCTGCAGGGTGTAGGAGCTCCTGAAGAAGCCCAGCAGCTCGTCCTCGATGGCGGCGTCAAAGCTCACGTTCAGCCGGTAAACCCTCATCGGCTTCAGCTCGCGGTGCAGCACCACCACGTACATCTGATTGGCCGGGAAGGAGAAGTGGCGGTGGACACGCATGGCTCCGCCCCCTGGTCGGTTGACAGGACGACCACCGGCGCCACCCTCTGCCGTAACGGACACCCGGTCCACCTGGAGGTAGGAAGAGGAGGACACATATTGATGAACTGTGGAGTGACCCGTCCAACCACGATGCGACGTGGATAACAGCTGCGGTTTAAAGAGGAAGGAACGCAGTCGACACGTCTGTCACACCTTAACGAGACACGCACGAGTAAGACTGAGGTCAAACACAACTTTTAATGAGATGCACGAGTCGCCAGGCCGCAGAGCTCTACCCAACACACTACAAACTACGCTACGAAGCTCCGCCTCCATCCCAGCATCCACCTGTTGGCTCTGACCCCAGCTGTGTAAATTCAGGGAGTAAGGAGGTTATGATCATCGTCACTCCCCCGTCTCAGCTGTGCAGACTTTAACGTGACGAAGTTAAGGCCTCGCTGCCGGTAGAGAGCTGAACACGTCAGCTGCTGTCGCTGTGAACAGCGCCCTCTGCTGTTCAGCTCAATCAGCGACGCGCTGCTCTTCAAAAGATACAGGTTTTAATCCATTTAAGGGCGTATATAGTTTATCAGATGAAAGCCGTTGCTAAGCAATTACGGATTCACTGCCAGCTGTTGTTTCGGGATGCTGGACCTGTCGCCATGGTGACGTGACAAGGACCACATGTACAACAAATGGGGTGTTATGAGGTATGCAGGTAGCTCGTAAAAAAATAAAAAATACAAGAGTAAAAAAAAGGAACTCAGAACTCAGACTGTTTGATCATCAGCTTACCTGAGGGCGACCGTGTGACCACAGCGATGATGACGATGAAACAACAGTGACTGAGGAAGAGCGATTTCACTCATTAAAGGCGCTGCAAAGCATCACAGGTGTTTTCACTCATCCCTGCTGATTAGACCTAAGCTGCAGCTCGAAGATGGACGAGGATTTTGTTGGTAATTAAATGAAATGTCACCAAACTCGCTGCACCACAGAAAAGCATCAAGGTGAAAGTCGTCACACCGACAGTGAGGGAGGTGTCAGTCCAGTCGGGTCTGCACGCGCCCACACAGCCCTGAGAGGAGAGGAGGTCTGATCAGGTGAAGTAGGAGGAAACACCTGTGTGGGCGGACCACGAGTGGATACTGCTGTACTGCTCGTGTTCAAGTGTCCTCAGAGTGAGGTGATGATGGACTGAGGAAGCTGCTGAACGCTCGTTTGTACATGAGCAGTGATTGTTTGGGCGAAGAGGCGGCATCTCGTTCTGTCTCTTGTCACGTACGCAGGAATAACTGAACCAAATGTTACACATTAACACAAAAGGGTGACAAAAGTGGGAAAAAAGGAACTAATGACAATAAATTAATAACTAATGGAAACTTTAGAAACTGGTGAAACTGCAGAGAATTCAAAACCACACTGAAGGTGACAAAACTACAGTACGTCAGGATCTGAACAGGTTGACAACAGACGGACTGACGAAGACAAGTGGCACAGAGTGACCGAACACTCAAGACAGGAAGTAAAACTAACATGAGACACATGGACTTCAAAATAAAACATGAAATAAAATCCAAAACAAATATGAAATGTAATCAAACATAAAGTCCATCAGGGAGAACCGTGACCTCTCCACTCTTTGGGCTCAGTTCAAACAGCATTTCGAACACCAAAGGTTTGGACCAGAATCTGCTCATGTCAGTGGATTTGTTGGTTCTCTTGTTAAGGCGAATCGCAGCCAAGTACCGAGCTCAAATTTGATATTTGACATGCAAATTTGTTTTGCTGGCCAACTGCAAACCATCGTGACAGTGCTGACTTTTGAGGGAGTGGAGAAAGAATAGAGGAAGCTATCACATTACATTCATTTTTGAATAACCCTGCTTTCACTGCTGCAGGATAAACTGCGTCTTCAGACTGATTTCGAGTGGACGGCACAAATGCATTTACTTAAACCAACTGTTAAGTTCCATCAACAAGCTTCTAGCACCTTAAAGATTCTAACCTTAAAGCAAACCAGCACCGGCTGGCTGCAAACTGGAGGAACTAAGACTATGAAATTTAGGGGGAAGAAGAGACAGTGGAAATCAGTCGAATTATCAGCAATGCATGATGGGAACACACCTGGCAGCAGTGTATTTGTTATCTGTTTGTGTGAGTGTGCGTTTGCTCTTTGATGAATGAACTGATCGATACGAGCAGAGAGCCTGCTGACACAGAGAGGAAACGCTGGGGATTAAAAGGATGTTTTTCAGGGTTTTCTGGCGAGTCAGCGAACGCAGCGCCACGCTTCGCGATGCCTTCAAATGTTCCATTCAACCAGAAATCCCTTTTAATTGTCATGTTTGTTTTGTCGGTTGCTTTGATTTCTCATTGGAACTAAAATACAAAAACTTTATTAAAGTCGTTTTTGATGGAAGATAATCAGCAGGAATTGTTAATTTGTCGTCAGTGTAAAACCACCATGACGATGCTTTCAGCACGTTTACTCTTCTGTTGAATGCTGAATGTATTTTTTACTTGTGACATTTCTTTGACTCTGAGAATAAAGCGCTCCTTGCAGGAGTATTTTTTTTCCTCCTATTTCCACCATCTGCTTCTATTTTTACTCACAGTTTTGTTTTTTTTTTGGCCTTTTCACATCCTGACAATTTTTCTTTTCATAATGCATTAACTCTGAGGATACCTTAGGAGACCTTGTCTACCGCCCCAACAACACCTTTTAATTCACAGTGTGCTCACACATAAACACAAAAGGGGGCTGCGGGGTATTTTAATTGGCCTCTGCCCAAATTAGACAGATTCATCCCTGTCTCACATTAGCCGAGATGACCGGCCTGAAAAATCACGTAGCTCAGGCGTTTCTCTGAGGCTTTCTCTCACCATGCGCTCCACTCAAAAATTGGGCTGAAGCAGCAACTTTGACTGTTAATTAGCCTCGTTAAGGAAATCTCTGAGGCCAAATCTTGAAATAAACATTCTTTGTTAGAGAGCGGGTTGTTTTCCAGCGCAGAGAGAGAAGACCTCCGGATGCAAACAAGGAGGTTTGTTTGGAAAAGAATCATCAGGAAAGTTATCGGACGTGTCAAAATGTACACGACCACGGGCAGGGAAGCACCCGTCCCTGCTGTTGCTTCATGTTCTGGAAATATGATTGGATGACACAGGCGTGAGGGGCGGGGTTTAGTGCATGTATGGAGCTTCAGATTCCTCCATCTCATCTGCAGCTCTTGCCACATCGACAGAATAAGGCACTGCAAACATCTCTTCACCATCATGGCCGCTCTTCCTGTGTTTCGTTGCGTCTGACTCAGAGAGATTGAAATGATTCATTTAAAAATCATGTTTATTTGGAAAGTTCTCGTTGGTTTGCTTAGACAAAAACTTTCTACGTGTTAATGCGGAATGTGAATATCAAATGCCAAGTTTGGTAAAAATCTGACCTGCGGATTCAGATTTTGACTGATTGATGATTTTCTTTCTAAGAACTATAACTGACTGCTGGACAATCATTTTGAAACTTTTCTATAATAAACAATTCAATTGTATTTTCATAAGAAAACTGACTATTAATTATTAAATATGAAAGTCTCTCTCCGTCTCTCTGAACGAGGGTAATCAAAGATCATTAGCGTCACTTCTCAGACTGACAACGGATTATTATTATTGACGGCCATTTATATCAATATGATTTCGCCACCATCATCAGAAGCCACGTGCGAGCTGTACAATAAGTAGTCACCAAACACCCTGAGCCAAGTATCTCGCAAAGACTGCTGGGACATATTTAAAGGTTTATGCGACAGAATTTATAATTTGTCGGTGAATCTTCCGTCAGAAAGCAGATTCTTGTCTGACGATGACATCACTGCGAGCGTACAGTACATACCAAATTTCTGACACAGATTTTTTTCATACAGGCCACCGTACCTCAAGGCGGTCGGCGTGCAGCACGATGAACCGGGTGGCATTGACGCACTCCAGCTCAATGCTGACCTCTCCGGAGAAGGTGAAGTTGTCCATGTAGACGGCGAGCCGCAGGTCGTAGTGCCGCGGTCTCAATGAGCCCGGCAGCCGTGAGTTCCTCCAGGGCTGGACCGCCTCATCATCCCCCCTCTCCCCTGTCCTCTCCCCTTTGCTCCCGTTCAACTTCGCCGACCCCCCAGAACCCCGGGAGCCCGACTCCCCTGTCGCTCCCTCACGATCTGGTGCGCCGCACTCCTCGAAGCGAACGCTGAGCACCACAGCCACCGCCGTGACGATGATGAGGGTGAGGATGGACAGGGCGAAGCCCAACACCAGCCGCTTGTGCACCGTGATGTGGCGCTCGGTGGTTCGAGGCCGGACCACCACAGACTCAGCCCACTGGTCCGAGAGGCCGCGGCCATTTCGCATGGCGCCCGGGCTGCTGTCGTTTAGTCCCATTTAGCTGAAACTGTCACTTTAACAACAAAGAAACGTCCAAAAGGTTCAAAGTCAGAAACAAGTTGTGATTCAAATAAACACTCATTTATCCTCAGGTCAGATTCCAGCGTGTTGACAGGGGATTTCTTTAAAAAAAAAATTTGTTTTGATCGTCCAAAAGCTCCCAGTTCTCAGTCGTTCAAATCTCCAGTATGCGCTGCTGAAACTCCAGCGGTTGTGTTTCTGAAGAAGCTGAACTCTGACCTCACCGCTGCTGGGCCGTTCTGAGCGTCCTTCAGCTCTGACACGAGGTGGAAAATCAACACCACGGCACGTCTTACATTTCAGGCAACCAAACTGACAAACCAGAAAGGATGAGGCGGTCGTGTGCGTTCTGGTTTTGGCGGCGAGGAGAGAAAAAGAAAAATCAATGCAGCATGGCTTGATTTCAAGTGTAGAGGAGGCTGAAGAAGAGGAGGAGGAGGAGGAGGAGGAGGAGGTATGCTGTTGAGTATGTGGCTATACAGTGAGCGTACCATCCATAGACTTTCACAGGAAACCAGCTGGGTAAGCTAAACTCTACAGCGACATGGAAAGAAGCTGAAGTCAGACTGTCGTTGGGTTTCCTCACAGATTAAACATTAAAATCCTTATTTCAAGCTTCAGGATTGATCAATCAATCTACATGCAACCGAAGCTTAAACTAACACTGGGGATTTTAAAGCAGCAGGTTTGTTGTCCCCGGGTTGTTGTAAAGTTAATTTCTTCAGAGTTAAAAGCTCTTCCAGACCTGCAGTAAAGCGTAAATAAACCCCTTTCAGACTATTATGGGATTATTATTATTATGATACAGTGGGAAATAAAAACACCTTGGGAACATTACGGGCAGTATTCGGAGGCACGACTCTATGAATGTTATGATTACATTTCAGTTTTGGAGTCAGAGGACTTATTGTTTCACACAGATCAGCGCATGTGCAAACAGGATTTGACCACGACAACAAAGTTTTGTCTCAGTTTGCTGGAGTTAAATTAAAGGTTTAGGTTTTATTTTGAAAAAATCTGCAGGTTCCTCTTTCTGCTAAAAACAGTAGAGTTTTATTTTGGTATAATAAAGATCTTTTTGGTTGCGATTCATCTGGGGTTTTTTTTTTTTAAGGGTTTAAACTTGCTGATAAAAAAAAAGGAGGGAAGTATCTCAGTTGGACAGATTTCAAATTAAAATCAGATTTTACTGGATGCTCTCAATTGACACGTCAACTAAACAGGTGAAGTTAAATTAAGGTAATAACTCTCTCTCTCTCTCTCTGGCCTCAGTCTATGTCTCTCTCCCTGCTTCTCTCTAGGGGGGTTAAGGGGATAATTTACGGCCAGCATGTGGGTTTATTTCACCGTGGAGGAGATAATTCACTCCGGTGAATGTCCGGGTCTAAACGATCCCTGCTTTTACAGCTCACGAGGCTGATGGATGAAAAAATGGATTTAAAATGATTGATCATAAATCGCCTCGGCGGATAACAGAGGACAGAGCGGAAAGCGGGAGAAAGAGAGGCGGTAAAATCCCAACAATCAATCCTTCGCTTTAATTAGATTAGTCTGGTGTTAATGATGAGGGGTTATCCGATCATTAACGGTCCGTGAGAGCGTCTAATTTAGCCGGTAAAGATCCAGATTAACTCCTCCGGTCCTCCGGTAACTTCTCTTCTCTCGCCCCTGGTGGGGATGATGAGCCCCGGGTTGGTTTTCTGGCGGCGGTCGGTCCCCGGGGTTCGGGGGAGGGGGGGGGGGGGGGGGGGGGGACCTCCCGGTGGTGATCCGTTATTACCGAGACTTTCTTCAGTCCCGAGAAGAGCGGCGCTCGTCCCGGTGCACCTCGGTGATTTTCCCCGGTGAAGTCTACACTGAGCACCTGCTTTATACCTGCGGTTCTTCTCTCTCTCTCTCTATCTCTCTCTCTCTCTCTTTTAAAGCACCGGGGGGGGGGGGGGGGGGGGGGTTACCGTCGGTCAGCAAACCGTCAAGTCCACCCGGGACCGTCTCAGGGATCCGTTACCACTACCGGCAGAAATCCGTGAAGCACCTCAGTTTGAACACAGAAAAGATCCGTGTGAAAAAAAAAATCACCGGAGTTAAACGTCAGAAGTCAGTTATTGATCCTTTTAACCACCGGGGATCCGTTACCGCCAACACCTGGGGATCATTTCAGACCGTCACAGATAAGTGATCAGTTTAAACACCGGGGATCCGTTTAAAGAAACCCCACCGGGGATCCCTCCTTAACGTCAGAGCTGCGTTCAAACACACCGGAGATCAGTTTCAGGACCGGGGAGTGTTTAGAAAACGATCCTTGAAAGCACCGTCAGTGATCCGGTCAACACACCGTAAATCCCCCAAAAACCACCGCGTCCGTTTCCAAGGAGTCCAAAGTAGAAATTAACCGTGTCAGGCGGATTATCCCGGGTCAACGCCGGGCACGAGCCCCTCCGGTGCTCCGTAATTAACACCGGATCCTCCTTAACTTTTTAGTCCGCGGAGAGCTGCTGCTCCTCCTCCTGTGAGGATGAGGATGAGGGTGGTGATGATGATGCTCGGTGATGAAGATTGTGATGAAGCTCTCTCCCGTCAGCATCCCTCCATCCACCGAGGAGGAGGAGGGTGGTGGTGGTGAGGAAGAGTCTCGTGCCGCCCCGTTCAGCAGTCCGCTCGCGGTGAGCGTTTGTGTGTTAGAGCACGAGCTGCAACCGAGAGGCACGCGCTGACTGAGCGAGGGAGAGGGAGAGAGAGGGAGTGAGAGGAGAGAGAGTGAGTGAGAGGAGAGAGAGAGAGAGTGAGTGAGAGGAGAGAGAGAGTGAGTGAGAGGAGAGAGAGGGAGAGTGAGGGAGAGGAGAGAGAGTGAGTGAGAGGAGAGAGAGGGAGTGAGAGGAGAGAGAGGGAGAGTGAGTGAGAGGAGAGAGAGAGTGAGTGAGAGGAGAGAGGAGAGTGAGAGGAGAGAGAGGAGAGAGAGTGAGTGAGAGAGAGGAGAGTGAGTGAGAGGAGAGAGAGGGAGAGTGAGAGAGAGGGAGAGGAGAGAGAGTGAGTGAGAGGAGAGAGAGGAGAGTGAGAGAGAGAGAGGAGAGAGAGTGAGTGAGAGGAGAGAGAGTGAGTGAGAGGAGAGAGAGAGTGAGTGAGAGGAGAGAGAGAGAGAGTGAGTGAGAGAGAGAGGAGAGTGAGTGAGAGGAGAGAGAGAGGGAGTGAGAGGAGAGAGAGAGAGAGTGAGAGAGGAGAGAGTGAGTGAGAGAGAGAGAGAGGGAGAGTGAGAGAGAGAGAGGGAGAGGAGAGAGAGTGAGTGAGAGGAGAGAGAGGGAGAGTGAGAGAGAGGAGAGAGAGGGAGAGGAGAGAGAGTGAGTGAGAGGAGAGAGAGAGAGAGGAGAGAGAGCGAGAGAGAGAGAGAGGAGAGAGAGAGGAGAGAGAGAGAGAGTGAGAGAGGAGAGAGAGGAGAGAGAGAGAGAGAGAGAGAGAGTGAGAGGAGAGAGAGTGAGTGAGAGGAGAGAGAGAGGGAGAGGAGAGAGAGAGGGAGAAAGGAGAGAGAGAGGGAGAGAGAGGAGAGAGAGAGGGAGGAGAGAGAGAGGGAGAGAGAGTGAGTGAGAGGAGAGAGAGGGAGAGAGAGAGAGAGAGAGAGAGAGAAGTGAGTGAAAGCTATACCCACCAACTTAATTCTACTTTATTCTATTGTACTTGATTCTATTCTATTTTGCTGTGATTCTATTCTACTGTATTTTATTATATTCTACTCCATTCTATGTTATTCTGGTTTACCGTACTCAGTTCTACTCTACTCAGTTCTATTCTATTGGATTTTATTTGATTCTACTCTATTCAACTCTGTTCTATTCTTCTGTCTGTGTACATCATATCGGCTGTAATCCAAACCAATGAAGAGAAAATTAATGATGAGAGACAAGTGAGGCAGTGAGTCTTTATCTCACACACACACACACACACACACACACACACACACAGCTGTAGATTTTCTAATTGTAATTAATGTGTCTGCTGAGATGAGTTTTTTTACTTCGGTCTCTTTATTTCCACTGACTTTCATTATTACAGTTTCTATTTTATATATTTATCAGCTTGGTTCTTTGTTGTGCTGCAGAGGAAGTGCTTCATCACTGGCTCAAGCTAAACCCTCCTTCATGTGTGTCAAAGGTTTTCTGATTGATTTGTGTGATGATTCTGGAGGATGGAGCTGAATTATACAGAGAGCTTCAATAAATTCAAGGACTTTCCAGGCCCATTTCCTTCAAATTCAAGGTCCCAACACGGATCAAGGTTAATTACTGCCACAACACCATGAATTTTTATAATGAGAACCAGCAGCTTTACAGCAGCTGACAGACAATTAAAAAGATACAGAGGCTTCATGAGCACTTTCAAGGACCCCGGTCTATTTATGTATGTTTCTAAATGTTCTCGAAACATTTCAATGCCTGGATTATTTGGTTCTCTTGCAGAAAAGGGTCACGTGATGGGAACATGACGAATCAGGGAAGGACCCGAACAGGAAGCGAGGCGGGTGTAATGTGGACGCTAAGTGTAATGATGCTTATAAATAATAATACGTTAGTGTGGATGTCGCCTTCATTTCCTGTAGGTGTGAAGAGCCTGAAAGCTCGTCTGTCTCTTGACTGTCGAGGACCCACATACTCAATAGGTGGACTCTTCACAGAGGATCGGTACAACCTGCTTGTACATTACTATCATGCTCCATCACCTGTAACCTTGCGAACTCTGAGGAGCAGCTGTATTTAGCAGCCTGTTGTCAGTGAGAGGAGGAAGGGTTGATAAGTGAAGCGTCAGGTCTGCAGAGATTGGTTATAGGTGAAGATGTCCAGGTAAGGACGAGGACGACGAGAGATACTCGGCGCTTTTTATCTGAGAGATGCACAAGATGTTTTTAGTGTCCTCAGAGGCGAGAACCACCAAACTACACCAGCTCTGAACACAGCGAAGAGGCCACAGCTCAGAAAACTCCACAACACTTACATGAGAGAGTCTGCCGGCATCACACCTGTGTCCAAAATGAAGCACATGGTCCAACCTCCCTTGACCTGGAGAGAGAGAGAGAGAGAGGAGAGAGAGGGAGACCTGTGACACACTGAGGGACTGACTGCTGTGTGAAGAACAATACTGACAGATTTCAGTGACACACACACACACAACACACACACACACACACACACACACACAACACACACACACACACACACACACACACACACACACCACACACACACACACACACACACACACACACACACACACACACACACACACACAGCTGTAGATTTTCTAATTGTAATTAATGTGTCTGCTGAGATGAGTTTTTTTACTTCGGTCTCTTTATTTCCACTGACTTTCATTATTACAGTTTCTATTTTATATATTTATCAGCTTGGTTCTTTGTTGTGCTGCAGAGGAAGTGCTTCATCACTGGCTCAAGCTAAACCCTCCTTCATGTGTGTCAAAGGTTTTCTGATTGATTTGTGTGATGATTCTGGAGGATGGAGCTGAATTATACAGAGAGCTTCAATAAATTCAAGGACTTTCCAGGCCCATTTCCTTCAAATTCAAGGTCCCAACACGGATCAAGGTTAATTACTGCCACAACACCATGAATTTTTATAATGAGAACCAGCAGCTTTACAGCAGCTGACAGACAATTAAAAAGATACAGAGGCTTCATGAGCACTTTCAAGGACCCCGGTCTATTTATGTATGTTTCTAAATGTTCTCGAAACATTTCAATGCCTGGATTATTTGGTTCTCTTGCAGAAAAGGGTCACGTGATGGGAACATGACGAATCAGGGAAGGACCCGAACAGGAAGCGAGGCGGGTGTAATGTGGACGCTAAGTGTAATGATGCTTATAAATAATAATACGTTAGTGTGGATGTCGCCTTCATTTCCTGTAGGTGTGAAGAGCCTGAAAGCTCGTCTGTCTCTTGACTGTCGAGGACCCACATACTCAATAGGTGGACTCTTCACAGAGGATCGGTACAACCTGCTTGTACATTACTATCATGCTCCATCACCTGTAACCTTGCGAACTCTGAGGAGCAGCTGTATTTAGCAGCCTGTTGTCAGTGAGAGGAGGAAGGGTTGATAAGTGAAGCGTCAGGTCTGCAGAGATTGGTTATAGGTGAAGATGTCCAGGTAAGGACGAGGACGACGAGAGATACTCGGCGCTTTTTATCTGAGAGATGCACAAGATGTTTTTAGTGTCCTCAGAGGCGAGAACCACCAAACTACACCAGCTCTGAACACAGCGAAGAGGCCACAGCTCAGAAAACTCCACAACACTTACATGAGAGAGTCTGCCGGCATCACACCTGTGTCCAAAATGAAGCACATGGTCCAACCTCCCTTGACCTGGAGAGAGAGAGAGAGAGGGAGAGAGAGGGAGACCTGTGACACACTGAGGGACTGACTGCTGTGTGAAGAACAATACTGACAGATTTCAGTGACACACACACACACACACACACACACACACACACACACACACACACACACACACACACACACACACACACACACACACACACACACACTTGGTTTTTGGACTGGTTCTTAATGAAGAAATTATTCAGAGACAGAAGAAATAATGTCAAATAAAATATTAATGACACGAATATGAACATATTTATTTCACATTTCCTCATAACATGGTTTTTACATTTCCTCACTTATTAAGGGCGATGTTTTAATATATAATGACCTGGTTATTGCGCGGCTAGTAACAAATCTCCAAAGTTAAAAAACTGTTTTCTTATCACCATTAGCTGGTAACCAGTGTTAATTATAATTTCAGTCATTGGATTTAATCGGTGCATTTTTCCATTTTGATCTCCAGCTATTGCCTTTTTCGTTGCGTACAGTTACCACGGTTACAGGTGTCATCGTCGTCCATCACAGGGTTACCTGAACAGGTGCATTTTTCCATCTACCTGTGTTTGTGCTCATGTTAAGTTTGCGCATAAATTAAAAATGAAAGAATTTTTTTTTTAAGTTAAAATACCACCCCGTCTTCATGGACCTCCAGGGTAATGGATGACAGCTCGAAGCCCTAACCCTGTCGCAGACAGCGCTGACAGTACTTATCAATCGTACTGACAGAAACAAAATGTGCTAAAGTTCAGTGGAAACAGAGTTCCTCAATAAAGTCACGACATAGATGAAGCTTTGACTTAAACATACACTGATTCCAGCATTTGAGGATTTACAGATTTTTTTTTAAAAAGGAGCTATTTGTATCTTTTGCTATTGCTACACAGCTAACATTAGCATTAACGTCTGTTTACCAGTGCAGAAATGTTCCTTTACTCACCAACAGCTGTGACCAGAGGTGGAAAGAAACACCAATGTTAACTCCTGCCTCCATCACGTCTTTTCTTCTACTCACGTTAGCACGCTAACCAGCTAGCCCTTGCCCGTCTCGTCACTTTCCGATACCGAGTCACTGCAGCCTCCAACCTGCTGCGCTGCTGCTCAGAAGGCGAATTGTAACCTCGTCTTATAAATACAATGATGGCCGAAGCTGTTGTGAAACGTACAAATATCCCCTTTTAATGACTTCTTCTGCAGTGGTTTAACGACACCTGACTGCACCAACGGTTCATCTCAATCATCCCACTCACAACAGTGCTTTTAGTAGTGGTGAATGTAAACATGCATCAATTCACCTTTACGTCTGCTGACCGTCTAAAGTGCACGACGTCTGAATGGAAACCTGACAGCTGCAGACTAATGGTTCACAAACACAGCATCCATGACACCGTGTTCTGCCTAATGTGAGTGACTCAGTCTCCTCAGTAAATCCAGCTGTTATTTCCACGGCTGTTTGAACAGAACCGCTCACCCACTCTCGCTCTGTTGTTCCCGCTCACCTAGCATCACAATAGCTGGGAGCTCTCCTCCTCGGAGCAGCCGGATCATTCAGAGGCTGGATTCACTCGTTTGTTCTGTGAAACACTCTTCACTGTCTGAGTTCAGCCGGAGCGGAGAAGATAAAACGTCAGAAGATGATCGGATTAGATTTAGTTGGTTGACTGACAAGAATTCGTTCCTTTACTGGAGTATATGTACAAATACTACACTGTTAAAATACTCTGTTAGGAGTGAAGGCCCTACATTTAAAATGTTACTTATATTAAAGTGTATAAATGTAGAGTCTGTATCATGAAAATAAGTATCAGTGCACAAGAATGTGTTATACTGTTGCATACTGTATTATATTATTAGTTTATTATTCGACTGATATTATAAAAACAGTATTTTACTGCTGAAGTACGTTGATTATGATTGTGATAATGATTATTTTCAATGTGCATTCATCTCATATCTTATTTCCTCGATTAATCGATTGATTATTTGGATTTTAAAAGTTCAACAGATTCTAAAACAATCACCCAGAGACAAAGTAACAACCCAACAAAGCTTTTGTCTGAATTTAAAATTCAAAATTATTAAAAATAAGTTAAAATCATCGAATTAATTAAAAGGAAAAATTCTCACATATAAGAAACTGGAAACATGAAATGTTTGGCATTTTTACATCAGTTGCCCATTAAAGTTATAATATGTAACTTATATGTATTGTGTTGAGTTGTATTCTCACATTATCTATTATCCATACATGGAGAAAACTGTACTTTAATCATGGTAAAGATCCGATTCACTTGGTCGCCTGTAGATGGTTTCATACAACTATCAAAACTGACTCTGTCCAGTTTTAAGGCACATTTGTACGATACACTTTTTTAGATCTTGGTTATTTTTAACTATGCATTTTAACGAGATGAAGGATTTTAGTTATCCAACATCAGAGACACAAGCTGAGCAAACGTTCGCATCAGTTCGGCTCCCAACCCCTCTGAGATGTCCCGTGTCCAACAAACAGTGTTGGAGAAACGTGAACCTGCTTTATTTTGTTTTTACCCGTTTTAATCACCTGCTCTGTTTGTTTTGGAAAAGAGGAGAACTCACGGTAAAAACCTCCAGAACGACCCACACTGTAAAAACCCAAACCAGGAGAAGCTGACAGAACTCCCATGATCCCACACTACTCCACAACGTCACCAACTTTTGTTATTGTTTTGATTGCGAGACTCCTAGCAACAGAAAATGACATTCAGTATGTAAATGTACAGCATAGTTACTTTCCACCCCTGATTTTGTCACTAAATAATATAAACGCAACCAGTGGGCTTTTACATGAAAATAAGTGACACTAAATGTGATGTTAACCTGTGTTGACATTACCTGTAATTTTCCGGCTCAGGATCCGTTCGCTATCAAACCAACGAAACGTGTTCTGTGTCTGACATTAAACCACATCTCAGCGTGTGTTGAAGGTCAGGTTTCCCCCCCCGCCGTTACCAAGGTGACACTGACAGACCTCCAGCTTATCTGCATGCATGCCGCCAGCTGTTTGATTGGCTATTGACACAGCCTGCCAAGCGTTTGATTGGCTATCACATGAGCCATTAATTTTACAACGATTGGCGTGTTCCTGCCCATCTGTCTCAGAACATGTGTGTGTGTCTCCCCTAAAGCTATCTGTTGTCTGGGGATGGTTAAAGCGTATATATATATATATATATAAGTGTGTGTGTGTGTTCTGTCAGGTTCATGTCGTGTTCAGCGAAGCTAACCGCTAGTTTTCATCTCTCTTTATGTCAGATGCTTCAGTGCTCAATGCTTTTGTCCAGCTAGAGGCTACAGGATGTTCGATGTGAGTTGTTCTGTCTGTCCGTGCCACACTTTGTTTCAGCAAACTACACAACACGGCCACAAGTATGAAGACACGCCAAACAGTTCCCCCATATGAGATTGTTCAACATGTCTTCAGGTTTCAGGATTGACACCACATTTTGGGACCTGGCTACAGGGATTAGCATAAGTAGAAGTAGCATAGCATGCTATATACTTGAAGCTAGTACTAGACTAGCTAGTAACTAGTTATTTTCTAGTTAGTCTGTGGTAAGTGGCATTGGTTTATGCTACACTTGTCCCAACACAATTAAATATAACATACATGAACCTGTAATCTACTAGTTTGCACCATTAAAACTTAAATTACTTAACTTTAACTAACCTTAATTAAGGTTACTTAATTAACTTAAAAAGGACTGTCTTACGTGGGTATGATGTAACTATATCAGCTGCTATAGAATACATGTAGTGCTGACCATATATCATCAGCTGTTATACAACTGTACACAATGCCAAACAAACAACATAACTGCCAGTCGTTTGTAAGTGTAGGTGCTTTGTTTCATTTATATCTGGATACATGAGGAAATGTGTGTTTCATTAGTCTTGTGTTATTTGTATAATCATGTATTATTTTTGAAAAATCTAACAAATATAAATATGCATTTCATCTATTATTACAAAACGTATTTTTTCAAGTGTCAAGTCAACTATCGACTTCAGTCTGCGCAGGTAACGTGTTAGCGAGCTAACGTTAGCGTTGTCAGTTAATTCAGTTAGACAGGTGACAGCTACACCTGCTAGTTACTAAGTATACATTTTCTGTCTCTACATAAACACTAGATGAATCTACACTGAAGGCTAAATTTGAACTAACAAGAGCTGCTGGTGCAACCGGCTTCTACAAAACTGCACATTAATATTATAATATTATAATAGAGATAATTGGCCCCTGGGCATAGATATGTAAAAGCCCCCCCTCCTACATGTCTTTGTGTCCACTTTGCGTCTCTTTGCAGTTGGTTTCAGTCTCTATTGTTGTTTGATTTTACTTGACAACAAGAAAAGTTCACAGTGACTTCATACTGAGGCTCTGGACCAGGGGCCCAGGGGTTTAGAGTAATTGATCCACAGGTGGACGAACCCTTTTGTTTTCAGTGACTCCCTGACTTTTCCTCCAGCATCGCCACCAGGAGAAACTTTTTATCCTCTAGCCCACAAGAATTACAGAATCACCGCTCCATCAAACGTTTCATAGTGTGGGCTTTAATGAACATTGTTCCTTACAGGGGTCACTATCAGGGCTTTAGAATATTAGACTGTTTTATTGGACAAAGTCAACACACACACACACACATACACACACACTCTCTCTCCGTCTTACACACACGCACAGTCTCTCTGACATTGTACGGCCAATTAGAGTCCCGTCTCAGTGAACCGGATCAAGGTGGAAGACAGCGGGGTGAGAGAGAGAGGGAGGGAGAGAGACAAAGAGAGAGAGAGAGTGAGAGCGATCTAAGTGGGTGGCACACTCTCCTGCCTCGGGGTAGATTGGTGTCAGAACACACACAGTGGGCAGAAAATGTAATGAATGTGTATCACTTGTTAGGAAGAAAGACTGTGTGTGTGTGTGTGTGTGTGTGTGTGTGTGTGTGTGTGTGTGTGTGTGTGTGTGTGTGTGTGTGTGAGGCCTCTGCACTTGACACCAATCTAGCAGCAGCGGCAGCAGAAGCAGCAGAAGCAGCAGCTCAAAAGAAATATAAAGGAGGAGGAGTGAGCGTGTCAGATGGAGAACACACACACACAAAGATCCAACCATCAATATTTCAAATTCCTTGAAAGTACAAATCCATCCATGATTCATAGTCACAGCACATGAAAGAGGCAGAGATGCAGATATAGACCGAGCATCCAGTGGTCAGCGCAGACAGAACAAACAGAGGCTCACTGTTTCTGTGCTCAGATGAACCACTGAGGGCGTGTGTGTGTTTGATGTCAACACACTCTGATGAATGCCGTGGTGTAGTGGGAGATAGAGTAAGCTCGGTGTAGTGTGGGGTTTCAGAGCCAGACTTCTGACTGCTCAGCATCCCTCGGCTGTGGGTCGTCAGTGTGTCTGTCACGCCTGGCGAGGAACGAAGCGCCAGCCACCGCCGGCTACAGCGGCCTCAACATCACAACTGTCTGGATCTGGCAAATTGTAATGGTGCAAGAATTTCAGGCCTCGTGGCAGAGCTGGTTTTACATGTGTGGGAAAAGTTCAAGTAGAGTGTTAGGAGTCTTAAGCTGGAGAGTTACTTGCTTTTCAACTGATGTTGCGAACTTATCGTTCCTTTTCTCGCCACAGGAGGACGCCTCTAGAACTACACTACAGCTCACTAGCATAAACTACTGAGTTTGTATGATGTCCTTTCTGAGGACGCAGAACACCCGAGTCAGCCATCGTGCTCACACACATGCAAAGTTAAAAGCAAGTATGTCTCTGCCTTGAATCTTGAATTAGCTAGTCCAAGGTCTCACACAGTGTAAAGATCTGTGTCCATGTGTAGTGTGATTATAGATCAGGTCTAGCTTCTATATTAATACTGTGAAAGTATCAAAGCCTCAGTCCACAGAGAAATGCACACAGCCTGTATCCAGAAACTGAGCCTTAAAACCAGCCGTCAGGACTTCTGGAACTTTGTGATGTCACAACAAAGCAGTCACCAAGCCCCGCCCACCTGGACCCATCCCAATCAGCTTCTCGTCTGATTGGCTCACAGACCTGTTGTTACTAGAGCTCCAGAGAGAAGCCTGAGAGAGGAGATGTAAAACTACACTGAGACGGTTTTTGGTTCTTAAAACCACAAATATATTTTCTAATGGATCAACACTTCAAAATAAAACACCGGAAACGTGTAAAATATATGACATTAAAGTTGTAATCCCTAAGATTTTTGTCATGTTTATTAATATGGTGACACCTGTGGTTACTGGTGGTAAGAGCTAGAGCAATTTAATCCAACAACACACACTTTGTCAGAAATACAACAGAGGAGCAACTGGTGTGTTTGTTTATAACGCAGCCAGACAATCAAATTTAATGAGGCCCAATCCAAGCCCATGTTTCACCTGACACAATGTTGCAGGTGTAAGTGAATAGCTAATGACATTTTGTTTTTTTTAGACAGAGGTTTGAGGTTTCCTGTTTTGCAGTTACGGTGCGACTAGTCGTCATTTGCAAATCATGAACGACAAATCTAATGATGAACTCACTAAGAACAACAGTCTGATTACTGTCCACACAACAGCAGGACAGATCCTTCAGTGCTGCAGCAGCTCTCGACGTAAGCCTCAGTCTGTCACTACAGCAGCCAGCAGGTCAGACACTGACCCCACCCCACCCCACAGCTCTGTGATAAAGACATGGAGGACTATCGGAATAGAAACCTGCATCCTCACCATTTAAGCAGCGTCGCGGGGTGGCAGGTGGTCCTCAGAGCCCCTCGTGTGGATCGATGACATGTGGTCGGTGTCACTCAGTATATCAAGAGAGTACAGGTGAGCCGAGGCTGGTGTCTGCAGACGCTGGGTGAATCTGCAGGAATTGATTCTGAGGACAGAAACAGCAGCCTAAAGTCAGGACCTCTGTTTTTGTCTCAGCTGTTTTATCTTTTGTCTATTTGTTTCTCTCTTCTTTTTTCTCCAGTGCTTTTCTTGTTATTCTATTTTTTTCTGTTATGAGCTGAAGGCAGCAGAGCCAGATCACATCAGGGACAACCAGAGTGCTGCAAAGTGTGTGTTTGTACAATATATGTGTGTGACAGCATCAGTGTACAAACGTGAAACAGATTGCTTCTCTCCTCTCTTTGATAGGTTTATCTGTCTTTTGTTTCTCCATTTATCCTCACAGCAGCGTGTGTGAAAACGTGCTAAACATGCACTAAGTGTGCATAAGTGTTGTACCCATTCTCATTTACATGTATTTATTTCTAATTCCTGAGGTGTGTGTGTGTGTGTGTGTGTGTGTGTGTGTGTCTGTGTGTGTGTGTGCGTGTGTGTGTGTGATATTCTCTCACCATACTGGTGTTGTCAAACTGGTTAGTGTGTGTGTGTGTGTTGCTCTGTGTGACGCTGATTAAAAGTGAGAGGTTTCTGATTGCCTCGACCCTGCACGGAATTATTAGCAGAGCAATGCACACACACACACGCACGCACGCACACACAGACACACACACACACACACACACACACACACACACAGACACACACACACACACAGGAGTAATTGAGCATTTCTCTTCTACATTACATATAACAGGATCCAATTCAGGAGCTCAATGCCACACTAACAAACTAACACTTCACTGTTTACTCTCCATATTTAAATTTATGCAGATGCGGCGTAGTAATAAATGAATGAGCTTGTTTGTGTTTAGAGACCAGTCTCCAGCTCGCTGTCATCCCCCACTAAAACCTGTTTCAAACTAGGTCTTTAAAAGGTGCCGGTTCTTTAAACCCATAGTAATATGAGGAAAAGTTTTCTTTTTTTCTTCATTTCATCATCTGAATGTGCGACTGGTGGACTTATATTTGTACCATGTGGTAATTTTCAGCCACAAAAGAGAGATGGACAGCTTCAAAAGACGAGTAAAGTGAATTCAGATGGTTTTACCTTCCATGTCTTCACTGAATAGAAGGACCTCATCCATGAAAAGCACCGCAGAGCGAGTTGGCCGGTCCACACCCCCCTCTAACTGGACCTGTCAGCTGTCGTCACATCAGTGCTGTGATCTGATGGCAGAGCATTTACACACAGACAGAAAAGGGCTGAGCTTTTACCCAGCTGCTGTCTGACAGAGCTGAATAGCATATTGTACCTTCTAGACTTTTTCAGGGGTTTAGAAGAACATTTCTTCAGCCCAATACTTAGAATAACAACATTTTTTGTAAGGACCAACATTCAATAAATAAGCAAAAATCTAAGTGAGGGCCTGATTCAATTGCTGGGTTCTGTAAGGTGAAATAAGCATGCCTCTATAAGCAAATGTTAAAATTTGTGGTAAACATCTTTAGCTATAAATTAATTACTAAGAACTTAACAGTGTAAAACTGGTAATCTACTTTATCAAGACTATGAGTGTAGTTTATTACATTTCTTTGACACTGGCTGAAAGAAACTGGACTTTAAATTAAAAGAAGAAAATATGGACTAGACACTACGTTTAACCTGGCATACACACAGATCGACACCTGGGAGAAACCTGCTAGCATAGCAAAAAAATACTACTTACAACACATCGCAAACTGTCTCATTTTCATGTTTATGTGTTTTTATAGAACAGGTGTAAAATTACAAATGTAAAAACAATTAGTTTGTTGTTTCAGGAACAGTTAGCAAGTTTCAGCAGCAGTTATAAAAGCCACAAAATATCAGGATTAAAACCTCCTATATCTCACACACACACACACACACACATACACATATATCTTTAAACAACTCAAAAGCTGTCTTATTTCCATGTTATATCTTGTGTTTCGAACAGATGTAGAAATATAAATACAGAATGAGTAGGAGCAGTAAGCATGAGCTAGCAGTACAAAACACTATTATAATGGCTGTAGCTAATTTCTCATTCACCTCTAGTCATTTTATCAAAACATGTCCATGGCAGGTGGCAGCACACATTAGTCTAACAGGCCAGTAAAGTGTTGTACTCCATTAGCCAAGCACAAGACTTAAAAATGAGTTGTTTTTGTGGTTTCTGGAGCAGTTAGCATTGTACTTGTTGAGTAAGGCTAGTAGCTTCACCCTGCTAACGACCCGTTGGCCCACACACGGTCCCATTAGAAGGTTCTAGACATGTTCTAACAGAGGCTTAAAGTTTTGTGAATATAAACATGCTAACCATAAGCACTTAAATATGATTTATTAATATCTACCAGCATTGTGTACCAGCGGAGCGAGGCGACTGCCTACCGTTTAGATGTGTAAAACTCCGGTTCTCTCTTCATTCCTCATATTCCTTTAGTCCGTAAGGGTCCACACATCACAAAAATCAAAATCCTTATAAAAGTATTCCAGGTCATGAGAAGTCCGAAGCAAACGACCGAGCGATTCGTATCTGCTGCTCTTCCCTCACTTCTCCTCTCTCCGTCTCCTTCCGGCTCCACCTGCGGCTGTGTCAGGTCTGTTATTGTTTGTTAGCTTTATGGTTCCAAAATGGCGGCCTCCGTGTAAAGATCGGAGCAGGATCCATATGGGGGGGGCGACGACAGCGAGCGTAACGCAGCCTAAGACGTAATGACGTATTCCGCCATTGCCTGTTTTTTTTCCCGCACAGTTTTTCCGAATGACTTTCGCTTGTAGATAGACGTCTCCCCTGACCAATCAGAGCAAACAAGGGGGGTGGGCACTTCAGAGCGAGGGCCAATAGGCTGTGAGAGGGTGTGGAGAGTCTGCAGCATGAGCTGTAACTACACAGACAGAGATCAGCTCAGTTTTGAACGGTTCCAAAACGTTTCTTAAGCATCAAAATGCTTTAGTATGTTTTCTATTATTTTATATTAAAAAGTTAAAGCATATTTCTCACAGTTTTGCTTTTAGAGAGGTTTATGAGTGCCAGTGAAAAAATTAACTATAAATGTCTTTTAAACAAAACTATTCACCCTAAAGTGCTTGACGCTTCACAGATTTGTTTTTTTTAAGATATCTTATTGTTATTGTATAAAGTATATCCTATTGGTAGTTATGTAATATGACTTTTTTTTACAGGCGAGGACTAAAAAATACAAAAAAATGCCATGTATTAGTTGATGTAGTTTAAGTCTGGTTGTAGTCACATGCAAAACAAGCACATTTTTAGAAATTACAATATGTTTCCTTTCAAGTGAGGCCTCATAAATGCATTTTGGCCTTACAGTTCTTCTGTTATAAGCTTATTACATGTACATATGCAAATGGGGCAATTTAGGTTTAATACAAGTGAGCTCTAACAGGAACTAAACATGTCAAGAGCTTCAGCCATTATTGCATTTAAAGCTAATTCTTCGGGGCAGACTGGACGCTATAGACAGGATGGTCCAGCCAAGCCTGGGCTAGCTGGTTAGCATGCTAACTTCAGGACAAGAAAAGAAGTGATAGACATAGAAGCTAAAGAAAAGGGTTGCTTTCCACCACTAGACACAGCTCTTAGTGAGTAACGGAAAGTTTGATGATGAACTCACACCATTTCTTCTAGACTGGTAGGTAAACAGCTGTTAATGCTAACGTAGCACTAGCAAAACTTAGAATAGCTCCTTTACACTGGTATCAATCTTCTGACTTATCGGACTGCTGTGGTAAATGAGGATTTTCTTTTTGAATGAATTACAATTAAGAGTCGTTAAAACCATTTTGGGGAACTGACACTGACCATATTCCAGAAATACAAGAAAATCAGGAATAGAAACCCTCAGATGGACATTAGTAGCCATTAATCTCTGGTCCGTTCTCATTCATATATAACTATTGGTGCTAGTTACTGAGAAAAAGCAACAGGTGTTTATACCGGGTGTATATACTGTTTACATGTCTGTATTTATGGAAACTGGTTGGAGGAACCTAAAGGAGACAAAGAGACAGTTTGTTCATTATTCTAATTTCCTCCAAATGACTACATGGTTGATGCATCACCATCTGGCACACACACACATGCACAAAGACTCATACACACACCGCTGTGATAATGCAGCCATTGAATCTAATGACAACGCACCGCTTGTCGTAATGAGACTCCAGTTTGTTTCACACGAATCCAAGGCAAAGGATGATGGGTAAATTGGCTCGTCGGAGGTAATTAGCTTCTCGTCGCCGTGGAGACGACTGTGAGTGTTTGTCGTTACAAGAAGTTTACCTGAAAGGATGGACGCTTTGAAGCACACAACACACGTGGTCGTGGTCCAGCGTCTCCTCGGCTCAGTTCAAAGTGGATTTGATGCCGGGTTGCCAGATAGTAAATAAAGAAAGCGCTGGGTTGCCAGGTCATCAGAGAAACTCTCCCTCTGCAAATTGGGTTTTAACTCAGCACGGTGAATCATGTCAAGTGGGTGTATATGAGAGAGTGTGTGTATGTGTCGTACTCAGACAGAGGCACTTGAACTAAATTGCCCCCCTGGTACCCACAATGCATCTGGAGCTGGCAGGAGTGTCTGAGTGGCTGTCTGTGTGTTTAAACCTCTCGATCCCTCAGTATAAGACACAGCTGCTTCGTTGTGACACTTCCGCCGTTTCCATGGAAACCGGATGACAGGTAAACTACTGGCTGTTGGCTTTTCACACAGGTCGGGACATTTTCACATTTAAGAGCATCCTAATTTCACCATGACAACAGTGACCACACCTGCCATTACCAACTAAAACCTGAAACTTTTGCCAAAGTCATCTCAAACAGAAAGAGAGGTTCACATTACGGCCAAAGAACCTGTGATCATTATTTTATTTTTATTTATTTATTTTATTTTTTTTATCTCTCTCTTGAGAGCGCAACTAAAATCTTGTGTTATTTTCAGATTTAAACTTTTCTCAGATCACAACTTAAAAAGCTTAACTGAACCTCCGGGAGTTTAACTTTAATCTTGCTGCAGTGATGTAGAGGTGTACTTCAGGGCATGTCGTACACTCTGACATCACTGATGGGTGTGGCCACAGATAAAACAGAACACACTTCTGGAAGCTTTAAAAAGCTGCTTTAAAATGTACGGCTTATATGGCTGCTCAAAAAATTATAGATTATGGATCAACATAAACTGCTGGTTTCACTGGAACACCAGACATACAGGACCTTGGTTGTCATGGTTACAGTAATAAACGCAGAGAGTGTACCGACAGTGGCGAGCCGGACTGTTGTCGTCATGGCTACTATAATAACAGTCGTGGCTGGATTAGGTTTAGGAAAAAAATCGCAGTTCGAGTTAAAGTAAGTACTTCCTTGATGATCTTTGTTGTCATGGTTACAATGATAACAACGTGGTCAAGGATAAAATAAACAATGTAAACTATTAGCTTTACAAGGGTATGGCACCCAACCTCGTCCTCCTTGCGAGCTCTTTATACGATGTCATAATTACTAATTACTACGGCCAATAGATGTCGCCTATCTACGACCTAGGGGTCATGATAAGCTGCGTTGAGGACAACTGAGGACGGTCTCAAGAGTTTCACTTTCAAAAGCTGATTTGTTTTTCTAACTTGTGTGTCTGTGAGTGAACAGAGAGGATGTTTCACACTGTGATGACTATTGTCTTTTATATTGTTTTTTTTATATTGTGATTCGAAGGTTTTCCAGACACTTTTTTATCGCTTCATTGTACATCAGTATAAATGACAGTGATTCATTTGTGTTGTGTTTTAATTTCCTGAGCGCCTGATGTCGGTGTAATCCGCCTGGCTTGGCTCGGCTCAGCTCGGCTCAGGTCAGACTTCCTCTGCTCTGTCAGTGAGAAACATCCGCAACAACCCTGTTTACTTTCACTACAGCGAGACAGCCTCCGTCACGTTGCTCACTGGTGTCGACTGACAGAGTGAAACACTGCGAGAGGTTAATGTCTGTGTGTGCACACAGAGGTCATCTCACAGATAGTTAAGCAACCTGGCTATATGAAGAGAGAGAGAGGAATACATTAATGCTCAGGGTCGTTTTAACACAGAGGTGAAAATGTAGTTATTCAGCTAAAACACACACACACACACACACACTCAACACACACTTCTCTCTTTCCTCCAGGCAGCCAAAGTCACGTTGCCTTTTTGCTTAACCTCTATTATATCCCTGCGCGTGCACAAGCATACGTGCACAAGTGTACGCACACATGCGGCCAGGCGTGCGCGCGCTCCCTCGCTCTGAGTGCACCGTCGAAGGCGTGGGCTGTTTCTTCAGGTTACATCTCTCTGCAGAGATGATGGATGGAGGATATAAAATCCAACTCTGCAGGCCATTTAACAAAGAAATGAACACAGACACTGAAAGAGACCATAGATAGATAGATAGATAGATAGATAGATAGAAGCTGCTCACTGTGGATTAAAAATAGGTTTCTATTATAGGATTTATTGTAAGGTTTGATACAAACTGACCTTTATCTAACCTGGATGCTCTCCTGAGAAACGGCAGCTCAGTGATATTCAGTGAACGGTGGAAGAAGAAAGGGAGAGCAATTAATTAACACGTAAAAATATAAAAAGCAACCCCACTCTCCATTTGACTCATGTCAGGGAGTTTGAAATCGCTTGATGTGTTTTCATCACAACGTGTCAAAGGCATCAAGCAGTGGGGCGCCTGCAGCCGCTGATGATGATATTTTACCCACAAAACTCATCATGATAGCACCGACTCTGTTAAATTATATGTACTGTATGATGATCTCTATCCTGGTATCTTCGGAACCGAAAAAGAAAACAGAGAGCAGGGAGCTCTGGGTTTTCACTGCCTGGTTTTTCCCGCCTCTGCACACACCTGCTCTCATTTACCTAATCACCCTCTGTGTACACACCTCCCTGTTTCCACTCACACTCACCAGTTGTCAGGTTGTGTTCCTGCTCTCCAGGCCTCACTTTCCTTATCTGCCTGATTCCTCTTCCTGACTGTTTGCCTGTCTACTTTACTATGATTCTACCTGTCACCTCTTCGCCCGTCTGGTTTGTTCGCCTTTGTGAAGACTCTTCACCTGCCATCGCCGACTCTCTTGTGCTTTTATGTCCCGAGTGTGATAAAGAGACTTGTTAACATCAGTTATGGGACATTTTTCAAACTGGAAACAACAATTTTCTTCTAGTTGGAAACAAACTACTTCCACAGCACGGTGACAGTAGTTTGGAAGTTACTATATTTATGAGTTTCAGCTTTATTTTTACACTTAGAGGCAGATCACATATCATAACACAATAATGTTGAAATTGTATTAGTTAGATTCAGTTTAAAAATATACAAAAAAACATGGTATTTGCTCACGCTGACATAAATTGTATAAAAACTTTTAAGGAGCTAAAGTTAGCATTAACAGCTGTTTACTTAGGAGTGTTTTGCTTCTATTTCTATCACTTATTTTGTTGTACTTAAGCATGCTAACCAGCTAACCCCAGCCTGGTGGGACTGTCTTGTAACTTTCCGATACAGAGTCACTGTAGCGTCCAGTCTGGATGAAGCGCTTGCTAAGACTGTTAATGCTAAGTGGTTAATGCTAACCCAGTAGCAAAAATTACAAATAGCTTCTTTTAATTATCACGTTTTATTTTAATTCTTTTACATTTTTCTATCACATCACTGGTTCCTTAATCAAAAACATTTATTATTATGTATATTATAACTAGCTGGTTAGCCTGATAGCATTGGTGCACAAACCAGAGAGCTCTTTGTTTGTTTGAATGGCACCAGTTTCCTACTCAAAGTAAAGTTAGCTATCTGCTAACAGCTAATAGCTAACTGTTAATGACCAGAGGCTTCAAGTTCACAGTAACTACATCAACACTTCCTGCCTGAGATGAGCTTGGTCCTTCAGAATAAAAGCACCAGTGGTTCTGCCTTGATTGATTTAATTATAACAGAACTTAATTTAAATGTATTATAACAGTACTTTATTTAACTTAATTAGAACAGTAATTAATTTATCAGGTAGGAGACTAATATATTGTCCAGTGGCTTACTGACTTAATATGAATTCCTACTGACAGATTCTTCATTAGCATGTAGCATGGCTTTAAGACAGAGCTAAGGGGTTTATAACAATGATGCTGAAATAAAATGTAGAAAGACTGACTGACATGTGATGTGCATCGTTTTTGGAAGTATCACTCCTGATGTACAGAGTCTCTACAAGTTTATTTTTCAAGTTTAGTTTTTCATGTTCTGGTGTTGAAAAAAAAAGTCACAATGAATCGAAATATCAAACAGGAATACTTAAAAATCGTATTACATATCAAATCAGTTTCATGATGGTACTGAATCCAGAGATGAGCATATCGTCCCAGCTCTAATAAATTATGTCCCTGTGCAAAAACAAACTCAGTTTACCCCGAGGCTGCACAAATATAGTCCATGGGCCGATCAGCTTCACCGGCAGGTATGTTTGTCCAGCACTGCAGCAGCTCATAACAAGTGCTCTGGAGTAGAAAACCAACGTACCTTTCACTGATGCACAGCTGTGGAAGGTTTCTGTTTGTGTGATGGACGCACAGATGTAGGAATTTAAGGAATCAAGTGATTATCATTTTTATTCTTTAGTCGTTCCCCACTGTCTTGTTTTCTTCCTCTGTACATTTAAGTATCTGCTCTGATGCTGTTACTGATACAAGAAAATCAGACTGTAAATCAGTGCTGTGTTATAACGTATATTATTGTTGATGGATGTAATGAGTCGTGACCCTGTGAGATCTGGAGACGAGCAGAGGCTTCATGTTTCAGCAGTCTGACGAGGAGCCAACAGTTAATGCAGCAAATGAACAGCTTTACTGAGGGACTGGTCACTACTGCAGAGAGTGTGTGTGTGTGTGTGTGTGTGTGTGTGTGTGTGTGTGTTTCAGAGAGAGAGAGAGAGAGAGAGAGAGAGAGACAGATCAGTATTGGATTTTGAGTCGTTTATATTCAGCAGGGGTTCGCAGATACTCACTGCTACAGTACAACACACACACACACACACACACACACACACACACACACACACACACACACACACACACACACAGCCTGCCCAGCTCCTATATATAAATCCATTAGAAGTTATTGTTCGTTGGCGCGTTTTCTGCAGCAGCTTTTGCTGAATAAAAACCTTTGATTCAATTCAAAACTTCATTGTCCCGTGAGGAAGATTTGGTTTGCAGAAACAGTTTATGATGAAAACACAATAAAAACAATAAAAACACATAAAAACCAGCAGCAGCAGATGCAGAGCAGCGTGCTGGGATCGCAGCTGAGTGAAGGAGAAGTTGAACCTGCAGAGTGAAAATCAGGTTCACCTGATGAAATCACATTTTAACGTGATTACAGAAGCTCGGGACGGCAGACGTCATTACACACAACAGTATGAACGATGACTAACACACACTGATGATCTGGATGATCTGACTTTAGACGGCTGGATATTTATGTCAGTTTTTAAGAAGGTTGAAGGTAATAAAGAAACATGCTCGGAGGATGGTTATATTAAATAAATGTTTAACAGAATAGTAAAAAAAAAAAATCTCGGAGCAATGTTGTTGGAGTCAGCTAATTTGAATGTCAGAATGAAGGAACTCTGGTAAAATGAATATCCATCGCAGGTTTCCAGGGCACCATAAAGTGAAATGTGCGCTCGGATGTGAACGCCTCCGAGCGCCAGTAAAAAGTGAAATTTAAAGTGAGACTATGCAGCTGCCACTGTTGCCACAGCTGGTAATTACAGGATAATGATATGTCGAATTTTAGTTTCGTTTTTTCTTTTAAAAAGGAATAGTAAAACATTTTGACAAAAAAAAAGTCCAAAACATAAAAAAAAAAATCCTTATTTTAAGGTAAAATTATAAGATTAATTATAATAACTCAGAAACAACATTGGAAGAAGAATTCAGATCCTTTAAATTAAGAAAGTAAAAGTAGCAGAACCACACTGTAGAAATAAACTCACAGGTAACAAAGGTCATTTGAACAACTGACCATTTGTTGTTGTTCGTCTCGTGAAGACAGTGTCTGATGTGTCCTGGGTAATCAGACGTATAGCGCCAGTAGAAGCATCAGTATTGCCCTTGGATACAAAACATGTGAAGACAGGTGCAGTTTATTAGAACGACCTCGGTGGATGGAAACAAACATACTGCTTCGACGTGGAGGAACAAATATCCACCTTCTTGCCTTTCAAGGAAATAGTTTCATACAGTGGCAAGAAAAACAAGGTTGTCCTCCTGTAGAAACACGAGCCCACAGTTCGTCTGTGCAGCAGCGTGTTATATTATGACACATAGGTTTTGTTGCTAGGCGACATCTAGTGGTCGTAGTAATGCGGTGACGTAGTATAAAGAGAGGCAAAGTCCACGTCAGGAGGAGGTTCAACAGGTCAACAAAACACAAGACCCGTCGAGAGAGTGGCCTTTGATTCCCATGTGAAAGCAGCTGTTTCTTTTTGCCGTGACCATTCGACAACCTTGATGTATTATTGTAACCATGACAACAAAAATCATCTAATCTTAAGGAAGTACAGATCATGACTTTTTTTTCACCTAAACCTAACCATGCCATTTTTGTAAGCATGGGGACGAAGGTCTGGTACGCTGCTGTTGGTATGCTGTGTGTTTAGTATTGTTTAGTATTGTAACCATGACAACAAAGGTCTGATAGGGACATTATTTAAGGAAACACTCCTATGGGTCATATCTGAGGGTTGGAACAAGCGACTGGTCGTTAAGGTTGGAGGACGCGTTGAAGAAAACGTAAGTGCTGCGTTGATTGATTGAGTGATTGCGTCACAGCGGCGCGACTAGGTTGTCCCATTTCTAAGGCTCCTTCAAATGCGTCCTTCTTTTCCGGGGCTCCAACAGGTGAATCCTTTGTGGCCCAACATATCCCAAGATTCATTGCACTCCAGTAATTAAGAAAAAAATGAAAGCAAACAATACCAACAGAGAGCCTGAGGATTACACTTTCAAAAGTAGTGGGGTTGCAACTCAATGGTACCATTGTTAAAACCCAAAGGCATTAAAACTTGCATGTTGTCGAGGTTGCTAGGCAACACAATGGTAAGGGGAGGCACAATTGGTGATGCAAAGCGGAAATCCTCTGTCTCCAATTTTGGTTCGGCCTTTGCAATCTATGGCAACTACAAAGGGCCACACCTTCATCGCCCACGTCCCCCGAATGACGCGACTTTACATCAAGACTTGTAGAGACTTTAGATTTTCATCCGTCCACAGTGGAGATGATGGTTTCAGAGTCACCTTAGCTTGAGGCCCACTTGTGGGGAGAGTAGCCAGAACACACAGTAACATAAGAAAGAACCTCAGAGTAACAGCTAAAGGCTTAAAGGAATCATTGGAGCTGGTCTCTGTTCATGAGTCTATACACAGATCATTGAACAGGCAGAAGCTGAAGCTGCTTCTCTCCAAAAGAAAAAACAGAAGAGTGTCTTACGAACTGATGAAACTAAGGTTGAGTCGTTTGGGAAGAACATGCAGGAGGAGCAAATCGTAAATCTACGACAGAATGACTTCAAACGAAGAAAATCCACCTTCGGGACTCAGGGATCCCAGACCTTAATCCAGCAGATGAGCTGTGGACTGACCTGAGAGCTGCTCACACCCGACATCCTGAGAATATGTCTGAGCTGAAGCAGCTCTATAAGGACTGACTGGCCTGAAATCATTAGAGAGACTTAGCAACTGTTCAATGATCAATATTAGAGCAGATAGTTTAAATGTAATATTTCTGTGAAGAGGAAGCTTTCATTATTTTATATTTTTAATATGGATTCATGTTTTATTTAAGTGAGTTTGTGTTTGTGCAGCTTTCAAGTACCTACGTTGGCAATTTTATTTCATGGTGTTTATTACAAACAGGAGAGAGTGGGAGGCTTTGACACACATCATGTGTAAACACTCACTCTGTCAGAATATTGAACATTGATTCAGTAGAAATAACGTCATAGAAAGTGTGAATGTTTGACTTTATTTATGGAGGAGACGGAGCAGGTGAAGGAGTGAAAGTAAAGAGAAGTGAGGAAGACGTGAAGAGGAGTCGGCCTCTGAACTGCAGACGTCTCTGTTTGTCGACTGTCTGATTTACTGTCAGACGCTTCTCTTTATTTATCGCTTTAAAAAACAGAAACATCATCGAACGTGAAATCATTCGGGTTATTAATGATGGTGCGTGTGTGTGTGTGTGTGTGCGTGTGTGTGTGTGTGTGTGTGTGTGTTGTGTGTGTGTGTGTGTGTGTGAACAGAAACAGTAAATAGTGATGAAGCAGCAGAGTTCGGTTCAGTCAGCTAAATGCTAATCACACGTTCAAACCAAAACTGCACTCATCAATCCTCCTTTCATCCCTCCTTCCTTCTCTCTTCCTTCCCTTCTTTCCTTTCCTCTGTGCTTCTTCCTTCCTTTCTTCCTCTCCTCTCCTTCACCACTCCATCTTCTCCTTTCCTTCCCTCTTCCTCTTTTTCTTCCACCTTCTTCTCTTTCATTCTCCTCCTCTCCTTCCCTTCTCTCTTCCTTCTCTTCCTGTCTTTCCTTCTACTTGCGTCTGCCCTTCTTTCCTTCTTCCTCTGATCGTTTCCTTTATTCCCTCCTTTCCTCCCTTGCTTCATTCCTCCTTCCTTTCACACTTTTTTCCTCCTTCTTTTCTCCTCTTGTGTATTCAGTCTTTCTTTTCCATCCTTTCATCCCCCCTTCCCTCACTTCTGAACTTTTGTAATCTTGTCCCTTCCTTCTCTTCATCCTTTTCCTTTCCTTCGTATCCACTCTTCTGTTCGTCTCCTTCGTCCTTCCCTCCCCTCATGTTTCCTACCTTCCTCCTTTCCTTCTCATCTCTTCGCCTTTCCTTTTTTCCCTCCTTCTCCTCTTCATCATCATATTTTTCTTCCTTTCTTTTCGTCTTGTTCTTGAATCTTTCTTTCCTCTTAGTTTCCACCTTTCTCTCCTCCTCCCTCGACCTTCTCGTTCTCATCCTTCCTTTCTTTTTTCTCTGCTCCTTGACCTCGTTCTTTCTGTAATTTCCTCCTTTCTTCTGATCTTCTCTTCCTCCTCTCCTTCACCCTTTCCTCACCCTCCCTATCTTTCCATCCTGCTTATTTTCCATTCCTTTCATCTTTGTCCTTCATTTCTCACTCCTTCTCTCTTTTCCTCTTTCTTCTCTCCCTCTCTCTGTCCTCCTTGTCTTTCCTCTTCCTCCTCTTCATCCTCCTTTGCTTTTTTCGCTCTTTGAAATTTCCATCCGTCGTTGCTTCATTTAATCTTGAAAACAATATTTTCCTTCCCTTAATTTCTCTTCACCTCCCTCCTCCTCTACCTGTTTCTCTTCCTCTATCTTCAGTCTTCGCTCCCTCTTTTGCCCTCTTCTCCTCTTCCTCTCCTTCCCTTCCTTTTCTCCTCTCCATCCTTACAAGGCAGAAATTGATTTGATCACTAATTGTGCTGAAACAAACAGAAGTTGATTAATTCATGTTTGCGCTCCCTCGCTCTGATAAATGAGTCGGCGTGTGAAAAAAACAAACTTGTTAACATGAGAAGAGAAAGAACGAGAGAGGAAGAGAGAGAGAGGGAGGAAGAGAGAGAGGGAGAAAGAGAGAGAGAGAGAGAGAGGAAGAGAGAGAGAGAGGAAGTTAAACTCTTTGCATTGTGAGCAGTAAATGGGATCACTGCCTCGTTTAGCCCGCTGGCTAATTAGAATTCACTGTGTGTGTCCATTTGTTGGTATTCACTGTGTGTGTGTGTGTGTGTGTGTGTGTTTATTTTCATTGTGTCTGTGTGAGTATGTGTGTGTGCACATGTGTATGTGTGTGTGTGTGTGTGTGTGTGTGTGTGTGTGTGTAGTCATTGATCAGACTGACAGAGACTTATTATGGTGTCACTTTATGTGACCCCTTTTGACCCCGCTGGCCGTAAAAGTGTGTTTATGTGCGCAGTGGTGTGTGTGTGTGTGTGTGTGTGTGTGTGTGTGTGTGTGTGTGTGTGTGTGTGTTTGTCCTGCTAATGACTTGTCAGCCTCCACCGCAAGTGCTAAAGGTGACGCTTCCTCCCTGGAGACACACACCCACAAGTGCATGCACACACACACACACACACACACACACATGCTGAATACAGAAATACACATTGTTTATTCTGGCATCGCAGCCTCTCACACACAAACACAAACATCAACAAATGCTGGAGCTGTGAGAAGAATTTATATTAAAGTTATCTTACAATCCAATCCAGGAGTTAGACACGTCCACCTGTAAAGTTTACACAGTATGAGACCATAAATTAGACATATGCAAACTTCAGCTGTAACATTATCTCTGCACTGACTTCAAGTGAGAACCAGCAAATAGACATATACAGGTAAAAGAGCGCAGTAATGTAAAGTTTTACTCTCATTGTAATGTCCTATATTCGCAGCTGGATTTATACAGATGAAGCCAAAACACAACCTTAATGCAGACTAAGAATGAATACCAGGAAATAGACATATACAGACTCCTAACTTGGGAATGAAATGTTCCCAAGATAAATCTGAGGGTTAATAGGAGAAGTAAGGATAAAAAAAAAAGTTGATACAGAGACTTAGATTGGCACAAAAACCCTCCCCACGAAGAGCAGCTGAAAAGATGAGACCGGTATCATCCACGTCCTGGAGGATCAAATCAGTCATCAAAAATAAAGGCGGACTTACAAAATATTACAGAAACCAATTGGTTTTAGCTAAAAACTAATCAAACTGTATTAAATTGTAATAATAATTTAGTTAATCTATTTAATTCTCTTACTATTTTGACCAGGAGTGTACTCAGTTTTGTTGTGTAGTGTATAATGAAAATAGATTAGGACCTAGGATGGAGCCCTGAGGTACACCACAAGAGAAAGAAGCAATTATCTTTGTTGTTCGTACTTAAATACAGTAACTAATCATGTCAATTTATTTACAGTTGAAGCCCAAAATCACTAATTTGTCTTCAACAACTTAATGATCTGAAGAACACATCACACTCCCCCTCCTTAGACCCTAAGAACAAGGAAATACTCCCTAAAAACCTGAACCTAGGCTCCACAATTAGGAAAGAAAAAGAAGGTAAAGGTATGAATGTGTTCTTTCGATGTGGATCAAAGAGACAGTGAATGTTGTTTGCTGACCTTTTACACCAGCACAGAGGAAACTGTGGGATCGACAGAACAGAAATGAATTGAACTCATCTGAGCTGAACAGAGCGGATTGTCTGCAGCCTCTGCCTCTCTCTCTGTTCCGCCGCTTTCAAGTCAAGACGCTCAGCGCTGCGTGACGACCTCCGACCTGCAGACGACTGACCTCTCCCCGCCCGCTTACCCATACCCCCCCCCACATCCCCCGTCTCCCTCAGTGACTTCCACTCCTGTGGGACTAACCTTGTTAAATAAAGCTTCATCTAAAATAACTCCATCCTGCCTGTCTGCACCGCTCTGCTATAAATCCTTCATCAAACACAGAGGAGAAAGCCGATCAATATCAAGCCCCTAACACTGAAAAGGAGTGTGTATGTGTGTGTGTATGTGTGTGTGTGTGTGTGTGTGTGTCTTCTCTCCGCTTTGTCTTTTGAATGATAGCTTTATTAGTTACGTAAAGTTCGGTCAAGGACATTTACTCTCTTTCATTTTAACTCTAGTATCTTTTATTCCCATAAACTTTAATCACACCTGTATGTTTATGCGTATTTTGGGATCTATGTGTGTATAAAGTACAGTATGTGTGTGTGTTTGTTTGTGTGTACTGCAGGTTTCAACAGTTGTTTGATGGGTAGTGGATAATAAATTTACCCAACATCAATCTCATTCTCTCATTGACAAAACTATTCAGAGCCTTTACTGTGACACTCCTTGCTGTAGTCAGGTGCTTCCTGTTTTCTTTAATTATCCTTGAAATGTGTCTAGAACTTGATTGAAGTTAACCTGTGGCAAATTGGGTTGATTGGACACAGTTTAGAAACACCTGTGTGTATAAGGTCCCATGGCTCACACTGCATGTGAAGACTAAAACCATATGACCTGCAGTCTGAGGAACTTTCTACCTCTGAGATAAAACTGGTCATGATAAGAGTATAAAACAATTTCTAAATCTCTGAGGTTCTCGGTCCGAGAGGAAACCCAGAACCCAAGGAGTTTATACCACAGTCGCCTCTGCACAACATTGCCTTATTTATCACCACACTACTTGTGTCTGTTCTTTCTCTGCATCACAATTTATTGATCGTACTAACATTTCAGTCCCTCTGGACCGCTGTCAAAAATATTTCAATAGAAATCAATCAAATCTAGTAGATTCACATATTTTTCATATGCTCTTAACAAGACGACAGCTGTAAACACTGTATGGATGAAAGGGATCGTTACTACATAACTCTGACAAGGCGGATTAATGACCATAGGACTGACAACAAGAGTTTATCGTGTGGAGGAGGGATCCTCACTGAGAAGATGTATTTAGATGTAGAGCAGACTTCTAATAAAGATGAGAAATGCCTCCTCCCTCATCCACCTGTCCTAACGACATTAAGGTCGACGGTCCTGCAGCGCGACTCTGATCACAGCTGCTCAGAGTCTGTTCAGTATCTGTTCAGTGTGTTCGGAGCAGGGATCCTGCACCAGAAACTGCTCCATGAATTAAACACATCAGACATGATATCTAAGGATTTATTTCATTGGTTATTATTTCTTAATTGATGTGTTTGATTAGGATGGAAATGATGTAATTTCCATGTTTTTATGGACACTCAAATTTGAACTTTACAATTTCGCAAAAACACTGCAACCAATCCAAAGTAATAGTCGTGAAACCCTGAGTGCGGTTCATACAGTGTGTTTACCCTTTACATTTACAGAACTGCTATGAAAAGTGTTATCAGCAGAAGAAAATTTATGGTTATAAAAACTGTCTGTGAATAAATAATCTAAAGTAGATTTTCCATGTGTCTCAGTTCTTTATTTCTTCAGTTGTCTTTCAGTTTATTCTACAGAAGGACAGAAACAGAAGTTGTACTTCGGGTTTATTGGAGAATAAAACACTGATTGATGCCGTCCTATTAAAGCTGTATGTGAGATTATATGAACTAAAGTTATTTATTATCTGCTCAGTTTATGACTCGTAAGAATAGAGAGAAGAAAACGAGTGCTCATAAAAAAACAAAGTGGAAGTCTCGAGCTAAAATATGAAGAATCATAAAAATATTATTAAAGCAGTTCTGTCATGCAGAACATAAAGCAGAACTGAATATCTACTTTACCTTGCATTAGTACCTTATAAAAGATTATTCCAATAACACTGTTTATCAATATCAAGCGCCCAGGCAGATTGGTAGAGATGTTTCATTGGTTGTTGCCGTGGAAACTCTTTTTAGAAAGAGTCCAGTAAGCACAGTGTGTTGTGTTTTCACTGAGGCTCATTCATGACCTAAAAACAGGTTGTGGATAAATTGTCAAACAGGCGCCACATGTTTTACTGGGTCAAGGCGTCTCAGCAGGTCCAGCTCTTTCATGCGAGTCCAGATCGACAACAAGCGACGGACTGAACTCTCACATGGGAAGAGTTTGTGCGAGGTAGAGCACAAAATGAAGAGCAGCACACGAGACATGTAAAAACGATCTTCGACCCCCCCCTACATGTCTGGATATTTAATTTGGTTTAAATATTGACGGGATGGATGGGTGCGCTCTACCCAAGTTGAACTGTTTCAGGGTCATCCTGGGTCAAGGTGGTTAACCCAGGTAAAGATTTCTCATACAGGTCAAGATGCTTCAAAATCCTGAAGGTGATTTATTGAGATGTTCCACAAAGATCGACCCTGTCTGACCCTGATCTTGCACCCGGGTCAAGATTGTGATTTTCCAACCGATTGACCCCGTCAACAAAGGCCCAGGAGGTTGTGTACCCAGGTCAAGGTGTTTTAACATCCATAAGATCTTCTTTCTAAGGCAATCTGCCTCACCTGACACAATCTCTCACAGGGAACCAAAAGGTCAGAGAGCCCCTGGGCCAGAGCCTCTGTACCAAGTAACTGTTAAGATTTCTTGATCAATAAAAACAACAAGGACTTCAAAAGACTTTGTTTCTCTGTTTCAACCTGGGGGTTCAATCTGGTACATCAACCAACTCAGGAGGTTCGTCAACAAGCATCACATCACTGCGTTTTCCAAATCCACTAAGACCAAAACTGGTAAATCCGAAAGGAAAAAGTGTCTGCAGCCCGATCCAGTGAGGAATGCACAGATCTATACATTGGTGAAATCAAACAACCACTTGACAAACGCATAACCCAACACAGGAGGGTCAAGACTGAGCAGTTTATCCAAAGCTGAAGGGTAAGCGCGACTCCTTCAACGACAACAACCTACATATTTAGTGGAGAAAACATCCTTCAACAGAGGAGGAGGTCGACGACACCACTTAACCTCCACTTGAGATTTAACAACCATTTACACTTGGCCTCAGGTTACAACAACCAGGAGCACTAAAGACCCACGTGACATCAATGGCCAAGTCAAAACTGAGAGAAGCCCCTTGGATGAGAACGTCTTCAAGTCTTTACAACCAAGTCTAGTTGACCTGGATTCAACTTTTCTCGGAAAGCCAGGAGTCTTTCAACAAAGATGTGCACATGTACAACCCCAGCTGGGTCCAGGAGCAGGACACGAGTGGTATACAACCTTGAACCAGTTTCATCTGGGCTAAGAGTTCCCCAGGTTTTGTCTGTAATGATTGAGGTATTACATCTGGGTCAAAAAGGTCTCACAAAGGTTTCTTCTCTTGGGTCCAGAGGCGCCATAAAGGTCTAGATGTTTCACTGAGGTCAAGTTGTTCCTAAAAGAGGAAAGAGAGGTGAATATTTCAAGTTCTCAAAAATGTAATGACCCTGTTTTTTGACCTTCAAAGCCTTTGGAAGATCACCTTGGACCTGTTTCATCTGAGTTTCCACCAAGTCTGAGTTCTGTCTGTCATGATTGAGATATTACATCTGGGTTTACTAAGGTTTCCTCACATGTTTCACCGAGGTCAAGTTGTCTCTAAAAGCCTTTGCAGTCTTATTTTTTCCTGGAGTCTGAACAGAGATAACAGCTTCATCTTGGCAGAGAATATGATTTTAATTATCGCAGAGACAGACAACATGTAGGAGCTAAGAGTCCTGGCGTCAAACCAACAAAGCAAATAAAAAAGTATGTATGATCCAGACTCAGCTGCTGGATAATTTATTGTCCTTTTTTTAATTTTTTTATTTAGTGAGTGAGCTTCCTCCTGTATGTTTGTTAATTAAGTGCAAATTTCTTTACCGAAGACACCAAGATAATTACACGCTAATTGTTTTTCAAAACAGACAGGAAGGAGGATGATGGAGAGAAACGGATCCTGACGGAGGAGAGGAATAAAAAGTTAGAAGAAGAAACTTCACCTTAAAGCGCTCCGTGCTCTCGGTCCAATCAGCAGTATGCTTGAATTGATATTTGGCCAAAAGCCTTATATTATTCATCGCCATGGAAACGTACACACCCTCATTATGGGATGTTCCACTCCAAATGGACCCAGCAGCATCTGAATGCCAGGATGCATGTGTGTGTGTGTGTTGTGTGTGTGTGTGTGTGTGTGTGTGTGTTTGTGTGTTTGTCCTCGGGCAGTAGACCAGCTCTCTCATCCTCACTTCCTAATGAGATTTAATGCTGAGTTGTCCAGCTCACACACACACACACACACACACACACACACACACACACACACACACACACACACACACACACACAACACACACACACACACACACACACACACACACACACACACACACACACACACGCACACTTCATCCACCACAATTTTTAATAACTTCCTGCCTTTATCCCAGTTGCACTTCGCCAGTCTGACACTCACACTGCAGCTGATGAAGTTATTCTCCCATCTGAAAATAACACTGACCGACCTAAAGAGGGCGCTAATGCTAATGTGCTTTTATTAGCCGTGCTAGTGGCGTGGCTCTGGGGTCCGCCGATGAATCCTACTGATTTTAGAGCCTTTTCCTCTAGCGCCATCTGGAGGTTGAGTGAAATATCTCAGCAACTATTGAAGGGACATCGGTTTGTGGCCACACATCTAAAACCTATGAAATTCTCGCTAATCTCAGCTGTACTTTATGTTTACGTTCCTAATTTACATTACGTCTGCTTTAGCATTGTTAGCATCATCATTAAGTGAGTCTTCAGCCGCCTGTTTAATGCACGTATTCAGTTTTAAGAAAATATGGAAAAGCCAGAATCAGTTATTTTTTTTTGTTTGTTGTAAACGTGTTTTCGATGTTTTATATTTTCATGTAGATTATTATACATTTAATGGTACACGTGTCTTCTTTGATTAACTGTGGTTCTGTGATGTTAGCATGAAACAGAATCAAGTAAAATCAAGTGGAAACAGGTGGAACTGTTGCAGGAAAAGGTTTTAAACAAACCAAAATACAACTGCTGATCTGATGCAATCAAGGTGAACATATTTTGTTGGATTTTTTTAAGTTTAAAATTCCATAAAATAATAAAAACTGAAAACTGAGCCTCAGAACAAAGATAATAAGAAATCTCTTCTCCATCATTCATTGTCTCCCTTCAGCCTGAGATCTCATATCTCCCTGGTTAGTTCTTCTTCTGTGGTTGAAGAGCGTTGCGCTGTAAATCGTCTGCTGCAGGCGCGTTGGCTGGTGTGAAACTCTCGCTGGTTAGAGGTTTAGGTGTTTGAATATTCTACGACGCTCTGCGTGTTCATCATTCGAAGCAGAGAGGAAGCAGCTGGAGGTTTGTCTGACTTCTCGTTTGTACATCTCTTCACTTTTGCTCCTTTTGTGTTATTTCAGTTTAGTTAATCCTCTTTGTCCTTGACTGCTCATTTAGAGTTTTGTAATATAAATGACACATCAGCAGGATTTTTGTAACCTCTTTACTGTTTAAATGTTTATCTGAATCTTTCCTTCAGGGTCTTTAATTAAAGTTAAATATTAAATTATTTTACACAGTATATGAAAATGTCATTTTTTTCTCTGCTTATTCTAAAAATGTCTCAAACCTCATTAAGCTTACACTGAATTTAACATTTAAACCCAAGACTTGAATTTTGGCTCCGATACCCTGAACTCAGGAAACAATAGGCCGTGTTTGTAGTCACGTACTTTAACCCATGAAATTGATTTAATGTTAATTTTTCATTTTTCTTTCTTATTTTCATTTGTCTTTGTCTTGTTTCCCTCCTTGAAGATTGTCTGCAACGTCCTGATGTGTTTCACCTGTGTAACTGCACTTGCCTCCCTTAAGTCTGTTTTCCACTCGTTGATTTCAGTTCGTCTGTTGAGTTTCTCTGATGTTCCCTCGAGAGTTTGGCCAATCATTTGTCTTTCCTTGGTTTGGACTTTCAGAGTTTTGTTTGTCCTCTCTGAACTTCAGTTTTCCACCCATTTCCTGCAGCTTTTGGACTTTTGTGTTAATTGATGATCTGTGAGAAACCCAGAAGGTGAGTTAAAGCTCCTCCAGTGTAAAGGTGTGTGTCCATGTGTAGTGTGATTATAGATCAGCTCTAGCTTCTATATTAATACTGTGAAAGTATCAAAGCCTCAGTCCACAGAGAAATGCACACAGCCTGTATTCAGAAACTGAGCCTTAAAACCAGCCGTCAGGACTTCTGGAACTTTGTGATGTCACAACAAAGCAGTCACCAAGCCCCGCCCACCTGGACCCACCATCCAAACCTTGCAGGATTTGGTTTCTCTGAGTCTCACTTTCTGCTGTTTTTGATGGCCCTCAAACAATCTTCTAACCATCTTCTCATAAAGAACTTTTACCTTTCAAACATCTTAAAGAAGCTATGTTATATATTTTGCCATTGCTCTGCCACACTCAAGACACAAGGGCTGGATGTCTCTTTGTACACCCTCCTTCCTCTCACAACCTCCCTCCTATGACTTGTGTGGAAAAAGAAAAATGTTTCCAGTGATCATAATCCAAACGGTAATTCGGTTTCCAAGCCGGGGAAACATATTTGGCAGCAGAGATTAGTTGGGTATAAATGTAATTTTGAGGAGACAGGGAGGTTTAATTCAGATAGTGAAGACTGACATTATACAGAGGCAGAGGTGTACTTACTGTATGTGAGGCTGAGGTGCTGGGAAACAGGCAGATTGATCACATTCACAGAGAAAAGAGCTTGGCTCATTTAAATTCAAGCCAGTAATCCAAAGTACTGTACATCTCTCTCCCTGTCGTTTATTTCATTGATTGTTCTTCCTCTTTGTTTTTCACACTGACGTGTCCTTTCTCCCTCACTCTGAACTTCTTACAGAGATAAACTTGTGACAGCAGAAGAGAAGCAGTCAGATATGTCAGCTCTTTTGTGTGTGTGTGTGTGTGTGTGTGTGTGTGTGTGTGTGTGCGCACAGACAGCATGGTTCTGCTTCAAAGCCCATTTCGAGTCAATGGGTGTGTCATCACGGAGTTTTGTCAACCCCCTGCGGTGATACGAGACTCTCTCGGTGTGTGTATCAGCAATCAGAGTGTTTTCTGTGTGTGTGTGTGTGTGTGTGTGTGTGTGTGTGCGTCTGTGTGTGTGTGTGAGTGTGTGTGTGTGTGTGTGTGTGTGTGTGTGTGTGTGGGAGCTGACTCAGTTCCTCAGGGTAGATCCCTGAAGCTCAGCTGTCAGACTCTGTTTTTCCTTCGCCTGTCTCCCTCTCTACTTTTCTCTCTTACTGTATCTTTCTTTGTTTCTCTCTCCCTCTTCCTTTTTGTTTTTTTTGTCACTCTCTTTTTGGCTGGACTGACTGAGTGATGAAGTCACACCATTGGACGTTTCAAACTGATTTGGCATAAACAGTTTCTATATCGTCATCAAGGGGCATTTACAACAGATCAACAACAGATTTCATCGACTGTATTTCCTCAAGAAGTTGCTCTAGTTATTTACCTCAACAGTAGAAGGTAACAGGTCTTTATCTTTTTATTCCCTCTGTCTGATATTTAGAATTGGTCATAGCAGTATTTTAGAAAGAAGATGATCTACCCTCTAAAACTTCATATTTTCTTCTTCTGTGTTTTATTTGAAGTGTTGATCCATCAGAAGATATAAAAACCATCTCAGTGTAGTTTTACATCTCCTCTCTCAGGCTTCTCTCTGCAGCTCTAGTAACAACAGGTCGGTGAGCCAATCAGAAGAGAGGAGGCTCTGAGCCTCTCTTCTGATTGGCTGACTGTTTTCTGAGTGATCCAATAAAAATAAAGCAGATTTCAGGTAAAAACACTCAGAGAAACCAAATCCTGCAAGGTTTGGATGGTGGGTCCAGGTGGGCGGGGCTTGGTGACTGCTTTGTTGTGACATCACAAAGTTCCAGAAGTCCTGACGGCTGGTTTTAAGGCTCAGTTTCTGAATACAGGCTGTGTGCATTTCTCTGTGGACTGAGGCTTTGATACTTTCACAGTATTAATATAGAAGCTAGAGCTGATCTATAATCACACTACACATGGACACAGACCTTTACACTGGAGGAGCTTTAACTCACCTTCTGGGTTTCTCACAGATCGTTCAGCTAAAATGACTCAGATATAATGATAAAACATCAGAGGCACAAACATGGGCTGCTTCCCCCATAAATTTTAGTTATTACTTCATATCTGCAGCCACTTACTTACTGGGTTGAACTATTGTGTAGCTGAAACCAACGAGAAAATCAACTCTATATAAAACATAACTGTCTACTCTTATCTGGAAATAAGAAAAAGAAAATTCCAGGCACTCTGCGTCCTGACTGTAATAAAAAAGCTTTAATAATTTATGGCTGACACCTACACACTTCATGTAGGCGTCAGGATAAAGCACTCAGGACCCTGAGTACTCCGCTTTTTTTTTTTTACCCCCTCCGTGGCCCTTGACTCCAGATAGCGCCTTTTGTAATTGACTCTGACTTTTTAAATTATTTTTTATTTCATGTGCCAGTTCACCTTATCTGAACTATGACCTGCCGGGAGAGAGTAGAAGAAGAGGTATCAGAGAACCAACGTGTGCTGAGAGAAATGCACTCACAGTTTTGTTTCCCCACAGAGGCTGAAGGCATTTACTGGAAGTATTTTTGGACAAACATCCTAAAAATCCCGATGCTGTGTCTAATGATGTTGGTATAAAGTGCGTGCAGGCTCCACTGCTCATCAGAACTAATGATAATCTTCATTAACCGGCATCATCGCAGGTTTTAAGTGACTCTAATAAAGTTGAGCGTAAAGGTTCAGTCTCGAATCGTCGAGCAGCTCAGATTAAATTTAACTGAAATAACTGGAGTGTGGCTCGGCTAAGAAGCTAACATTAGACAATAACAATGATTGACTAAAAGACCCAGTGATGTCTGTTCAGCAGCATAATCAGATTGTCCTTCTCAGTTTAAACGGCAGGAAACCGTATTAACTTTTAAACACCCACTCCGATGAAAGTGTTTAAACCTTGTTGACATGTCGGTATGATGTTACATGATGAGTGAAGTCAGATAAAAAGAGATTCAGGGTTTCATACGACACAAACCTCAGGAACTAATCCCGTCAACTTGGGGGGGGGGGGGGGGGGGTACACTCTCTGTACCTCAAGTGAGAGTTTAGCATTAGCACACCTGCTAACACCGTGTCAGCCACTGCAAGTTACAGGCTAACAAACAATGTGGAAGCTCGTGTTACGGTCAAAAGCTCCAGAATAGAATGGACCTCACTGTGAAAGTTTTTGTCAAGGTAATCAATAACTTGTAACTGTAGATCCATATGGGATCATTAGGACCGTCCAATCACGTGGTCCGAATGTTGGAAGTGGGCGGGGCTACAGTGTGTGTTTGGGCCTTTAAAGAAGTTACTTTTACTTTTCTTTTCTTGTCTCTGCAGCAGTTTCTAGTTGTTTGGAGGAAACAGCTCTGTGCATCTGAGGTCACGACCACAGCTGTCACACTGCTGAGACATGCACTCTGTGTGTGTGTGTGTGTGTGTGTGTGTGTGTGTGTGTGTGTGTGGAGATGGAAGAAGACAGTGAGTTTTAGGTCGGGAAGGTCATTCAAAATTTAAACTCCATTTACAGTGCTGTTGCACTGTCACAGACAATATGATCAGTAAACACACACACACACACACACACACACACACACACACACACACACACACACCCTTTAGCCGCTGTTGTAAAGACCAGATATCGGGGCTGACAGTTTAAAAAGGTTTCAGCGTTGGCGGGAATACAAGTCTAAGTTACACCTTCAGAGACTCACTGGAGCGCACACACACACACACACACACACACACACACACACACACAGGATTACAGTCTCAGCAGTGTGACAGCTGTGGTCAACTCTCTGTGCAGTTTCATAAAAACTGAAAAAAAAGAAAAAATGCACATGTGGCATAAAAACAGACACAAAAACAAAATGTGCCGCCTCAAAGTCTTTTTCAACATGTTAGAGATGACGAAGCACGAAGCTGGTGACCCTCACTGCTTCACCGACTTCCTGACGTGATGAAAAAGCAACATCTGGACCCGTCCTGAACTGACCCTTAATGTGACGTAACAGCTGGAAAATATGCAATTCAGTGTTTGAATCTTTGTACATTTAAATGTTCAGAGCGAATGTTTCTATCATCAAGTCCCTCCTGAGCTGAGTACACTGAATTACCGGTGTCACTGACTGAATCATCAGCTTGTGTTACTGCTGGTAGAGGTTTTTTAAAGTCTTACCTAAAGACCATCGAATCCACACAAACCGTCTGCGGTTGCTGAATTATTAAACGCTGCTTTTAAAAGCCTGGTTTTACACCGAACTGTTGAAATCATCAAGAGACTGAGCTGAATGACAACAGAAGACTGTCAGTGCTCTGAATGTTGATGCAATGACTTATTGATGCGTGCGCTGATGCAAATTTAACATAAAACGAACTTTGTATTGAAATGAACTGTTTGATTCAAGAAGTATTTATGATGTACATGTGTGTATCTAAACACCGCTGCGTGGGATAGGACCAGCGACACTACCAGCCAATCAGTGAATGGATCCTGAAAATTGATATTAAATAGAGGGGATTGTTGGTTAAAAAAAGAAGACAGGTCCAGGTTTTGTTTAGCCTAGCTTAGCACAAACACTGGAAGCAGCTAGCCTAACTCCATTAAAAGTAAAAAAGCAGTTTGAATCACATTGTATCTCGTTAGCTGACAAGCTGGTTACCACCCTGAAGTCAGGTGGGTTTAACCGACAGTGGAGTTATGACACAGTTCACAGCTACACTATGACCACAGGACTAAACAAGATGCTAGCTGCGTCCCAACTCAGGGGCTACATCCTTCAGAGGTCAACGAAGGTGGGTCGAACCGAAATGAGACGGTCTGGTATACAGAGAATTTCCTATTTATCCTTTCTGTTGGTTTATTTCTAATTTGGAAAAGCGATTGTGGATAATCTTGGGATAGGACGGGTCGCCAAGGATCCACAAGTTGAGTGATTTATTGTCCGGAAATGAAGGACGTGTTTGAAGGAGCGACAACCTTGTTGTGACGCAGTTGGTCTTTATGTGCATTCGAAGGATGCGTCCTCCTGAACTGAAACGAAGGTGCTGCACTCAGCGGTTCATCGTCAATGAAATAGCTTCAATGCTAACTGCTATTCAAACCACGATGTCTCTATTTCTAGACCTTTTCAATATGCGAGAGAAACAGGTAAAACAGCAGCAGGTTGCTGTTCAGCTGGAGTCTGTGTAAAGCCTCAGCTCGTCTCACCAGTCTGAAGCAGGAATCTGTCAACAATGAAAACAACATCAGGACACATTTGACGGGAAATGATTCAGTTTCCTTGGAAACCAGGCAAACGTGACAACTGCAGCAAAGAAAAACTCTGACTTTGCTTTTCTCTCCCAGTCACTCGTCTTCTCTCCTCAACTTCACACACCAGCGTCAGATCCCAAAGTCGCCACCGTTTCACACAGAAAACTGAGAATTGAGATGAGGTCAGAGGTCGCCGCGGCGTGACGACAGACTGAGCGGCAGCCGGCGTCACACACAGTGGGAACCTGCCAAATATGCTGCATTGTCTTCAACTGACCATTAAAAGCAGAGGATGGTCTTCCACCGCAGCAGCAATTAACTCATGTATAACAAACTGTTTACTGTGTAATTAAAAGTACAATTATAAGGTTTAATCTAAGACTGAAGGGGCCAGTTCGCTCCATCAGAACCACTTTTCTGATGGTTGAATAGCTTCAGAATCGCCCCTCCCCCCACACCTTTCTGACGTTGGATGTCGGGGGACGTCTGTGTCCAACCTCTTCACACCAACTCCTCATTGCTATCCATCCATTTTTTTCCTCTTACCTGAGGTCGAGCAGGTAAAGTAAAGTAGTCCAGTCGTCCCTTGTTGCCCTGAGTCTTTCTGCCTTTGGTTCTGAGACGTGTTGGTGCTTGGAAGTGCTCCAGCTTCCTGAGTTGCCACAACACCACTTGGGGCTTTGTGAACAAACATTACGACTTCAAATGAACCTCTGACACTTACATGAAAACCTGCGTTGGGAGGAAAGAACTCTTCTCAAGACGCCTGTATTCAAAGTCTGTCATCTGTTCCTGATCGCGACCCTGTTACCAGCCGGACGGGAGCCATAGTTCATATAAAGTCAGTTGGATATCACTCCAGCTAATCTTCAGTAACAAGATAGGTTAACAATCGAGGACCAAATAAAATAACTTCAGATTTATTCTTGCTGGCTCTTGTAAAAACACAGACTCTGATAAAGGGAGTGATTCATGTGAAGATGTTCCAGCAGCGACAACAGAGTTTTATTTGGACAGACTCCGGGAACGTCAGCGAGTGTTGACGGGGACGCTCTGCTCGGAGGAAAACACACCTCCTGTTGTCGACTGACAACAAAGACGACTGTAGCTTTACAGGAACAAAAATATGAATCAGAGCCCCTTTAATATCTCACCGAAAAAACCTCAGGTTATTTTTATCAACAGGAATGTTTGCTCTGCTTTCACCAGCTGTGACAGAGTGTGTTCACCTTGTGCGTCTGTGTGGTGGTAAAGTGTCGTCCTCTAGACACCGACTGCAGCAGGAACTACCGGGAGGTTTTTAGTTCAGATGTTTATTTGTCATTTTGTCAACGCAGTAGTGTCACAACCTGCAAGATACAGTCACAAAACTCTACAGGTGTGTAGATGACATGAAAGTGAAGAGGTCGGATGTTGGAGCTGGGAATGACGTCACATCTGAATGAACTGTGTTCCAGTTTAAATCAGGAACTTTGTTTTTGTTGTTGTACGATGATTTACGGGGTATTTCCACAGATAGAGGTTGGACTGTACTGTGTGTACGATTGATTTAATGACACACAAATAGTACAGAAGTGCTAATAAACCATATATTACTACAGCTTTCACTTCTGTTGATGCACACAGCAGCCATCTTGGATTTTGAGGTCGGGGGTTGGTGAGGTTCTTCCGACTTACTGAATCAGAACTCAAACATTCTGACCTCCCAGTTCTAAATTGAACGCACCATGAATATAATGATGTAGTAATAACTACTGGGGAGTCATGGGCTGATCCCGTGTTTGTGTCCGGTTTTCCACAAACTTACATGGACACAGAAAGAATTCATGACTCACTGGCTCAATTTATTTTGACTGTTACCTGTGGACAGAAGGTACGTTTAAAGGACCAGTTCACTACCACTCATATATATACATATATATATATATATATATATCACTAAATACTCCTCTTGAGGCTGTCCATCAAACACAAAGTCAGTGGTTTTAAAACTTCATGTGGACAGCCACACGGTTACATCTCAGCTGTTGAAGCAATGAAAAGTGGCGCCTACACTGAACAATCCAACTAAACGATCAGTCATCACATTAATTCAGCTCCCAGCTCATAAAAATATTTTAGCTCCAGTCTGTGTGGGAGCAATCAAGTGAAACAAGAACGACTTCTTCAGGCGTCCTCATTAAAACTTTACAGAGAAGAGAAGAACTGTGAGGGCTCCAAGAATTAGAAACTTTCAGTGAATACTTATGACTGATTATTGATCGATACATTTTTTAAGTTAAAGTAATTATTTAAAGCTGCATTCATTTACATTTTTGGCCACTTTGGGCAGAATTACTCCCCTCTCCCTAACATTAACCACAACAAATTAATTACTCTAACCTGAACCTTCAAACCATCAAACAGCCCTTTGAAGGTGTGACAGAGCAAAATGTCCTCAAAGTGACAAAATGTCCTCACAAACACTGAAATATCGTCAAAGCGACAAAAGGTCCTGACAACACCAAACAGATCTCATGATCACAAAATGTCCTCACAGCAATAGTTTCAGACCAAAACTTGTCAACTCAACCATAGAAAAGACACGTTTACACTGAGTCTTAGTGACTAAGTTTTCATCTCACTGTTTTAAGAACACGTTGGTTTCACTGCTGTTTTTAAATCACTACGCTGTGCTAACAGTTCGCACTATAAATGAGTTATTAGCTCAAAATGAATCCACACACAAATACTCACATACATACTGTGTATATATATATATATATACACACAAAAGGAGAGGCATGAACACGTGCACACACACACACACACTCACCCACTCATACACAGTTTGTGGATGTAATGAATAATTTATGTCATGTGAATGTTGTGGGTTGAACACAGTTAAATGTAAGAACAGCCTGCAGGGAAAACACAGTGAAACATTTCCTGTCTGTCTGTCAGACTCTCTCCTTCTCTCTTGCTAATTCCACTTCAGATTCACATATATTTTATTTGCATGGATGAGTTCTAGACATTGACAACATTAAAAAGAAAAAAAAAACACAAGACTACAAGGAGAACGAGAACATGCACAACCCAAACGCTGCTTAAATAAATGAAACATTACTATTCAATCAGCATATCAGGTCGAATGAAAATGGAAAATTACATACATAAATGCATGTACGCATACATACAGACATATTTACATATATAGTCATGCATATTCTATAAATAAGTCTGCACACGAGGACGCCATCTGCCATCTTGATGTTGTTTCTGTGTTTTCATCCAGACTCATACAAATACTGATATCTGGTATCTCGTGTTTTCAGCAGGAGTGTGAAACATGTTTCCTGATTCCTGCGTTTTCTAATTGCATCCATCCACCACTGTTACGTTAATATTACAATTTGGGGCGTATCGAGATAAACAGTTTCGTGCAGTCGGTGCCATCAAACCATTGCAGAGGAAAGGCGACGGGCGAGATGATGAAACTACAAGAGCAACAGTCGAACCTCAAAACAACGGAGAAACGTGTGGAAAACATGATGTGAATATTGTATTTGTGCAGTCTCCTCATCGCCCCTCGCACATCTGATGTTGTTTCTGCCGCTGTTTTTCATCTCTGCGGTGACGAGCGACGTCCCGAGTCAGATGCTTTATGTACGTCATGCTTTATTAATCTGTTTCCATTGTCGTTTGTCAGATTTGTTTTTATCGATTCACTGACTTTTTCCACCACAGCCAAGCAAACAAATTGAAAGTGTGCAAGTGACACTCCGAGCGGCGCTGAACTTGGCAGGTTGATACAAGTATTACGTTGCCAGCTCATGGCGAACAGCGGCTGTGTTGCCTTCCTCGCCTTTTTAAAGTCTGAACGGGCAGAACGCAGATCTAAAGGCGTGTTCAGAGAAAAACCTCAGAGTCTTCAAACCTTAACGACCGATAGATCGTTTTTTTCTCGACCCTCTGACACGAGTTTATCACCCCTGATGACAGAATCAACCCATCCATCCACTGCAACCCCAGACTGTGTCACTCCACAACACCGTTACCTGCCCCCCCCCCCCCCCCCCATGAACGCTCACAACTTGTCGAGCTGTTGATGTTTTATCCGCAGAAACATGGCACATCGAAGTAAATGTTTTCTTGCTGTTTAATCAATCGTTTTGCTGATATGTAATTTTTAATAAAAGTATTAAGTTGTAAATGTTTGTTGCTGTGTCAATGTCGTTTCCACATTCTGTCTTCAAAGCACATGAAACACACAAAAGTCCGAATCATCCGAGGAGCAGGTCGATGCAGCGTCACTGAAAGTTATTTTGGGTTGTTGCATCTTATTTTCCGAAATTCGTCAGTAGCTGCAAAGATCTTCGTGTTTCTGCCAAACAGTTTGGAAAACTTCTGCGGACTCCTGGAAAGTTTGTGATTTGGTTTCTCCAAACGTTTTACTCACCAAATGTTCCGGCTTCATCCGGCTGCTGTTTGAGGTTGTTTCTGGTTTTTACGTATAAACACTTTAATTAATCGGAAACATCATCACATCAAAAAAAGTTTAAAACATTAATATCTAGATTAAAAGATTCACTCTCCATTTTTAATACAATTTTTTACTCTTTCATTCTCATTTTTCAAACACAGTCCCACTCTGACTGATTATGCATGAGCCTCCCATGGTTTATAATTACAATGACAAAACAGACCTCGAATTTCAATATAATATGACGAGTTGGATAACTGAATATTCTAGTAACATGGAAACTTTATGTTCCTTTTTCAGACAGGCACCTCCTCCAATCACCTCCATGAGATCATTGTTGAGCCAGGTTAGCTGCAGCTGGTGTGTGTGTGTGTGTGTGTGTGTGTGTGTGTGTGTGTGTGTTTCCTCCAACAGTGAAATGAAAGCCATTTTTCTGACACCTGGGTCTTCTCTGAATGGCAGTGACTCTCATCTCCTCTGTATTTATTGATAATCCTCAGCCCCTGCAGTGATTCTCCTGTAAGGACAGATTCCTGCCGCAGTCGCTCGACAAGGTCGTCTGCATAAGACTGACATTTTATTTCTCTGTCCCCTGCAGTGGATTGGAGTGAGGCAGAGCTGTCGCCAAACTCGTTCAGCTTTATAAATGATGCATCAGGTGGCCTCACTCCTCGCCACGAGATTTTTGATTATCTACCAAGGTTCACGGGTTTGGTTTCGGAGGTTTGTGGAAGACACTGAAGCGACAGAAGTAACCTCGGTGTCAGCTTGTTGCGCTCTCTATATTTATGTTTATTCAACTTTATTTTTCTGATACATTTAGAAACCTGCTGTAGTTCTGTATTACATATTTTTTTTAATCTGAAATATGCAGCTGGCAGTCTGCGACCTTTGTTCCGCCCTGAGTGCTGTCTGCAGGTATCCCCTTCAGGCTGCATGCACCCCAACAACCTCCACCAAAAAAAGGTAAGGTAGCCTGAAAACTAGTGAGAGGTGAAACGCAGGGCAAGAACTCAGTCTGTAGTCTGTGAAAGCACCAGTCCCCACTGGTTTAATAAGCGAAGGCGACTCAGAGGATAATGTCAGCATTTCAGATCTTTTGTCGTCTGGACTGTCAGAGTTCAGAGAGACTTCAGGAGGAAAACCTCAAAACCACAGGATAAAAGTGAGGGTGGTAAAAAATAGACTTTTGAAAAGTGAGGCGTTCATGTTCCCTCACCCACAAAGGAAATGATGCCCTTATCAAATGAAATCAAACAGTGGTGTGGACAAGGCGCTGTATGTGGCGTACTGATGAGAAGACTGAATGAAGCGGTTTCACGTTTAAAGTCGGTGTTTTTGTGGAGATGACAGAGACGTCGGTCGGGAGCTGAGATTGATGCTAACCCTGGTTTTGATTGTTTCTCTGATAACTCATGAAGCAGACGTTCAGCAGGTTTTTACCAGCAGCTGAATCATCCTCAGAGGCGTCATCCTCTCCACAACAAACACACCGGGGGGTTAAAACCAGGAGAAACACTGAATAAAGCTGTTCCACTTTAAAAAATCACTGAACACTGAACTTCAGATCCAGACATGATGACTAGAAATCTGAAACGTGGTTGAAAATGAGCGAGGTGACGAGAGTCTATCTACAAATGTGGCCATTTACAGCCTCTGGCAGACGACCACAAGCACACCAAGGACATGATGTCATTGACAGACGACCAATGAAATCACAGATTTCTCTGGTTTAAGAATTGCTGGAAAGATTTGGGATGATGGAAATACCTGACTCGAAAATAAACAAACAAAAAAACATATGACAGTCCTTTGAAGACATTTAAACGTGGAGAAATTACAAATTATAACAAAAAACAAATAAGTAAATGAATGAATTAAAGGGTTTGTATTAGTTCTTTCCGAGTGGAGACAGTAGTGAGGTTCTTTGTACAGCTGAAGAAGTGCAGGAGACACACAGCGGACTCTGTGGCGTTTTGTCATAAATAAAATATGACCGTATAATAATATAACTGTGCTGGTGACGAGCTCCTTCAGCAGCCGCCGGACTCCGTGCGGCGATGTAAGTGTTTGTACCTCGGCCTCCTCGCGTCCGCACCCTGAGCGGCGCCGTGTTTCCTCCCCGCGCCGCTGATAAAGTCCGGTCCTCGCTGTCCTCGTCCCGGCTTTAATTATGTTTTCATTCAGCTCTGAGAGGCGGATCACACCGTCCGGCTTATTATTCCCATTGTTTAGTTCGGCTGAAGTCGGTTTCATTTCCTCCAGCAGCTCGCTGAAGTAAAGCTCAGTCTGTTGTTTGTCTTGCTGTGAGTAAAGACTCTATAAATAATTTGTTTGAATCGTCTCTTTTATATTGAAATGAAATTATTTTTCTTCAGAAGTCGCAGGATTTAGATTTTGGTTCTGATTCTGAGCTTTGCTTTTCTTTTATCATAAGAATGAATGTTTTTATGTCTCAGTAATATTTTATTTTGTCATAAGACTCCTAGAATCTGCAGTTTTCTCATTATGGTGTCTGCAGGGTTTCTTTTCTTTCTTTCTGGTTTGACAGTTCTCGCAGCTGCTGTTTTCTTTCATTTAAGTCAAACCACTTTCCCTTTAGCGGTATTTTTTTCTCTCTGTTGATGTATGAGCGGCGCCCGTGGAACTGATTCTTTGAATATGACATTTAATTTAGCAGGAGTGGTGTTTACACCACCTCTGCTCTCGAGCTCGGAGAGCGGGAGACTGCGGATCGTATTTTTCATTGGGTTTGTTTCTGTCACGTTATCTAGGAAATGTAATGGAGAGACCAAGTCTGACGTCTCCGTGAGCATCTTCTGTATTAACTATTTCCTTCTGGATGAAGCTATGATGTCTTTTTAGGTTTTGGCACAAAGGGGGAAAGTCAGAGTTAACAGCGGTGTTCCAGTATTTAGGCGACCCATCCATCCACTCCAACCCCCGACCCACGTGACTCAACAACATCCTTTATCGTTCATGTGGCGTCAGAAAAGTTAGTTCCCGAAAATTCAACTGAACGCGAGTCGGCGAAAACTTTGTGACACGACTTGTTGGATTGTTGATGTTATAGACGCAGAAACGTGGCAGACGGTGGCTTGGTGGTGAATCAATAACTTTGCAAACATTTCATTTGTAATATGTTATTAGGTTTAAACTGTTAGTCGCTGCGTCAATGTCGTTTCAAGCACATGGACACTGCGGCTGCTAGAGGGCGCCGTCACCCGAACAAAAACACGTCCTTCTGGGTCGTCGCATTATTTAACGAGAACGTACATGTCTGGAGTCACTGTGAACCTTCTCTGTATTAAACCAGACCAGAACCTGAACCCAGACCTGAACCCAGACCTGAACCCAGAGCTGAACCCAGAGCTGAACCCAGGACCTGAACCCAGAGCTGAACCCAGAGCCTGAACCCAGAGCTGAACCCAGAGCTGAACCCAGGACCTGAACCCAGACCTGAACCCAGGACCTGAACCCAGAGTTGAACCCAGACCTGAACCCAGGACCTGAACCCAGAGTTGAACCCAGAGCTGAACCCAGAACCTGAACCCAGACCTGAACCCAGGACCTGAACCCAGAGTTGAACCCAGACCTGAACCCAGAGCTGAACCCAGGACCTGAACCCAGAGTTGAACCCAGACCTGAACCCAGACCTGAACCCAGAGCTGAACCCAGAGCTGAACCCAGGACCTGAACCCAGAGCTGTGAGAGTCTCAGCGGCGTGGCCTGTGGTGCAGTGATGAATGATCCACGCTAGTCTGGAAATACAGAGGAGGCACAAATCTGAAAATGAATGTTGACTGTGTTTAATTAAACTGTTGAAGTGAAAAAGAAATTCTCACACACACACACACACACACACACACACACACACCACTGAAATCTAATCATAACTCAGTGTGGGAGTGGTAGGAGTGTGTGTTGTCTCTGTGGTAATTACCTACATTGTGTGAATGTGATCGGGTCAGTCAGTTGTTGTTTGTGTGGAACAGCACGGGGACGCGACGCTGATCCGATCAGCTCTTCCTCCCTCATCTCCGTCACCTCCTCCTCTCCTTCTTCTTCTCCCCCCGTCTCCTCGTCTTTCTTTGCTTCGAGTGATGGAGTCTTTTTCATTTTGGTCCGTGTCAGAGAAGAAGGTAAACGCAGGGTCAATTGATATTTATATGGAAATGTTAGCGGGCCTCCGTCGGCGTCGTCTCATTGTGAAAATATAAATATACAGGTGGATTTCGATAGACGGAGTGAGCTAAAGAGTTTCACTAGAATAACTGCCAGGGAAGGCAAACCTGACAAGGTTTTGGGGCCTCAAGGGGAAAACGGGGGCCCCAGACGGCCCCTACTTTTGGCACATTTTGCAGTGACATCAATAAACCCCCCCCAAGTGGGGCCCCTGATGACGTGTGTTGTGGCTAGCGTCTACCGATGGCATGCACGTGAGACGTTTAAGGAACGTGTAAATTGTAGCTTCTACCAATAGTCTGCACGTGAGGCGTTTAGGGAACATCTGGTCTGCACATCTGGTTACCTGTGTCATGCTTCTGCCGTAGACCTTTACAAGTTGAACACTGAGGTGTGAGGCGCTGTGACCTCAGTGGGTGAACACAGATGAAAAGTTAGCATGAGAAAAGTCCCGTGTGGCGTGAGATCCGTGTCGAGTCTCTCGTCTCGGCGGCGGCCCCGCGGGAGGTCAGGACTACACCTGTGAGCCGGTGACAGGTACGCCGGCGTGCCGCCTCAACTCGCATGTTTCAGTCCCGTGTTTCTAATGTTTCCTTCACACTGATGTCAGTCATTAGCACATCAAACACAGACGGTGACAGACTGAGAGAAAAAACTCTTTTTTCCCTCTTATAAAAAAAATAATAAGATAAAAACCTCACGCAGCTTGAACTGTATCTCACAGTGTGTGTTTTGGCAACGCCTCCTGCTTCTTTCTGAAAAACATACAATCTATTTCCCCCGTTAGTGTGTTCAGACACATATGAAAGTGTGTGTGCGTCAGTGTGTGTTTGATGGTGTTTCTGCTTCTTGCATCACTCCTCTACCACAGGAAGGTCTGATGGACACTTTGAATCCACGAAGGGAGCTGTCTGTCTGCGTCTGTACGTCTGTCTGTCAGTCATCGCCGGATATGACGGCTCCTATCCTCACAACACACACACACACAAACACACACACACACACACACACACACACACACTTACAACATAATTGTCCCTCAGCGTCGTCTGTCAGGCTTAAGAAGGAGCCTGAGACGCTTGTCACTCCCAGTATTGACCTTTCTCGCTGAGGATAGACTTGACGTGTCAAACGCAGGTGTACAACACATGGAAGAGCCGAACAGTTGTAACCTCTTTGACGACGGATTTAATTCTGCGTTTAAGGTCCATTTTTAAAACCTTAAACATCCCAAACACGCTGCAGCTGAGACGCCGCTGTGACTGTGAGGTTCAATCTGTCCTATAGGAATCGTTTTTTCCTTTGCTGCGGCGACAGAGACGGCTGCTTTTTGGAGTTCAAAGGAACATTTCAATCACTGCTGAGAAGAAGAAGAAGAAGAAGAAGAGGAAGAAGAGGAAGAAGAAGAGGAAGGACACATAAGGAAACACAACCTCCTAAGAGATCTACTCTTTCTCCCCCTATGTAAAGCAGAAGAAAAATAAGGTTGAATTCAAAGGGAGGATGGATGATGGTTAATATCTGTGTGGTTGTATCAGTTCTTCTACAGTCTGATCTTCAGTATTTCATTGCTGTTGTTTTCTGTCGTGTCGTCGTTGTTGTTGTTGTCGCCGCGGCGCTCGCTGTTATTTTGGTGCTTGTTGTTGTGGTTTCTGAGAGGAAACGTGTCCCATCTCCCGCTGGAGCGTCACATCAGTGGATCAGCACGGCGTCTCCACAGCCCTGATTTCCAGTATTTCTCGTCTGATTACGACATGTGTTCGAGAGCAAACAAGAGCGCCTCTTCGTCTTTTCTTTCCAGGTGTGTTGCCGACTGATTGCACTTTAGCGACTTTAAGGCTCCGCTCAGAAAGTATCTGCGACTTTTTAAGGTTTTTTTTATTCAGGAATAAACACAGATGTATTTCACGGCGTTTCATTCAGTGTCGGTTGAGATTTTTCCCTCTGGACCGAGCTGTGATACGACCCAGCTTCGTCTCCGTCCTCAAGGCGTCAGTCTCCTTTAACCCGAGCGTTGGTCGGATGTCATCTCTGTGATGAAAGGATTTTCAGCCCAGCCTGAGTGTGTCCGACCAACCCTTTGTAAACTAGTTGTGTGAAGCAGGCTGAACCTTTCAGCAGGTGTAATGACTGCGAGCGGCACCCTGCCAAAACATGAAAGAAGCTGCGCTCGCAATAGGTGCTTATCAGAATCGACATTTACAATCCTTTTGTCCCACGTCTCAGCGAAACCCAACATTCAATTAATCCATTCATGTCGTAATCTACCAGGAATGTGCGCTCGCATGTTGCAGCAAATTCAAAAGACGAAGTGGATTCATCGTAATAAATGTGGAAATGAAAGTTTTCAACAACAACACAGTTCGAGGGGCTTTAACACAAAAACAAGAGGCACAAAGAGCCTGAAGGACAGAAAGAAAAGGCTGCATGTGTTTTAGACGTAGTAATGTGACTGTGTCCACAAAGTGTTTGATCCTGTGTATCAGCAAGTTTCTTTGTTTGCTAGCACCATATCTCAAAAACCACTTAATGGGTTTCTATTAGTTTTAAGTTAAGTTTTGCTATTGCTACATAGCTAGCGTTAGCATTAACAGCTGTTTACTGACCAGTTTTGCCGGAGAGATTAGAGCAGTGCTACGTCTTCAGGGCAGACTGGACGCTACAGTGACTCGGTATCGGAAAAGTGACAAGATGGGCTAGCTAGTTAGCATGCTAACTTCCGTAGATGTAGAGAAGTGATCTCGGTGAGTCAAGGAATGAAGTCTGATGCTGAACTCGCAAAGGGAGTTCTTCTACTCTGGTAAGTAAACAGCTGTTAATGCTAACTTTAGCTACATAGCAATAGCAAAATGTAAAAAAATAGCTCCTTTAAAGTTTTATCAAACGTTTGGACAAAAAAACACAGCTGCCTCTAAAATTTTCACCCCACTTCCTGTCTGAACACAGTCACAGCTGGGTGTGGCCTGTTGTACTTGTGACCACACCCAGCTGCGATGTAGCCTAGAATTTAAAAGCTGCTGCTGGAAAGTCTAATAAAACATAAATGATCCAGTATCAGTCAAGCACAGAATATAAACACACCTGTATTCACATGAACTGAACATGGACTCGGGCCTTTATTCATTTCTCTTCCCTGAAGACCTTCGCTGTAAAACGTGTTGACTTTCATGAAGAGAGACTGAGCTGAAGACCGGCGCAGTGACTCCATCTATTATTCATTTTATTCTTATTTATTTATACAATTTGAGAATTTACGGCGTGTTGTCACAGAGCACATTTATCTGCCTATTGTGACGGATTTGCGTCTAAACCTGGCACTACTACTTTTAACCACATGACGAAACCTCCCGCTGTTCGTTTGTAATCGCAAAATTTCTTTAAACAACACGCTGCAGTCGTCTTTTTTCATTCTCTCTCTCTCTCTCTCTCTCTATTTTTCTTTCATGCTCACTCCCACTTTCTTAATGAATTGAAGAGATATTTATATCTGCAGCGAGTCGTTTCATTAGATCACCGAGGCTCACCTCCACCTCCGACACGCACAAACACACAAGGGTCTAAATGTGAATGCAGATAGGGTGGAGGCCTGTCACTGTTCACAATGAGACAAACAAGACAGATTGAAAACCTGAAGACTAAGCAGCCTGAAGGAGAGAGAGAGAGAGAGAGAGAGAGATGCAGTGAAATCACAGGCTGAAAACACATAATTTGTCATGTGAATGACAGACTGTCTCCATTCGTCTCGTCTTCCTCCTCTCTGTTCTATTCTTCCTCCACTCCTCCTCCTCGTCTTCATTTCATCTTCATTACTGTGTGTGTGTGTGTGTGTGTGTGTGTGTGTGTGTGTGTGTAGATGTTTGACAGATTGGTGTCAGTTCTGCTCTGCTGAGACTCCCTCTTTCTCTTTCTGTTCGAAACTCATCCCCGATCGTTGTGTCATGTAAATTTCTACATTATGAATCACGTTGTTAAAGACACACACTCTGAATTTGTTGCACCCCCCCCCCAAACAAAAAAATAAGAAAGAAAGAGAGAAAGAGAGATATTGCTAAGTGTTGGCAGTGAAATTAAGAGGCACTTTACAAAGTCAGAGTCAGTGTGAGCGTCTGACTCGCTCTGTGAAAGCCTGAAAGACAACACCATTTAAAGGTAAATTATAGCTCCACTTCCATGATGACGGCTTTTCAAGATGGTGGAGATAAAGAAAAAAAAGGAAAAAATCGTCACGGACAGCTTGAATCTTTGTGGCGCATGTGTGTTTTTTAGGATTCAAATGTCTGAAATTTGATGCTTAACCACAAAAAAAAAAAAAAAACCTGTGAAAAGTTTCTCTGACACAAAGAGTCGCATCTGAAACTTTCTACCAATTTACATTTTCAGCCGTGAGTGAGTTTTCTGTTGTGTCTCCGTGTGGCCACATACAAAGTGACGTGACTGACGTACTTCAACTTCCTGTATTTTTTCTTTATTCAGAGGTTAAATGTCGTTAAGATAAGCTCCACTCAACCCACTCATCAAAACAAGGAGCTGAAATATCTGAATGTGAAATGAAGCATCTTTTTTAAAATAAATATTCTGACAATATCTGCAACAACAGTTCTGTTATATCCTCAGATCAAACCAGCCCACCTTGTTCTGCGTCTATCACCACAACCTGCCCTGAACACCTTCATACCTGTTCCCATTTCCCTCATCAGCTCCCCGCTGCATTTATCCCAGCACAGTTTCCCCCATGTTGTGTTTCACCTGCTCAACCCTGCGAATGAAGCTGCTTGAGCTCTGTGACCGTCTTCCATCATCATAAATACACTTTACATTAAAGCTCCTCCAGTGTAAAGGTCTGTGTCCATGTGTAGTGTGATTATAGATCAGCTCTAGCTTCTATATTAATACTGTGAAAGTATCAAAGCCTCAGTCCACAGAGAAATGCACACAGCCTGTATTCAGAAACTGAGCCTTAAAACCAGCCGTCAGGACTTCTGGAACTTTGTGATGTCACAACAAAGCAGTCACCAAGCCCCGCCCACCTGGACCCACCATCCAAACCTTGCAGGATTTGGTTTCTCTGAGTGTTTTTACCTGAAATCTGCGATATTTTTATTGGATCACTCAGAAAACAGTCAGCCAATCAGAAGAGAGGCTCAGAGCCTCCTCTCTTCTGATTGGCTCACCGACCTGTTGTTACTAGAGCTCCAGAGAGAAGCCTGAGAGAGGAGATGTGAAACTACACTGAGATGGTTTTTATATCTTCTGATGGATCAACACTTCAAATAAAACACAGAAGAAGAAGAAAAGAGCTTTAAGGACACTGTAACTTGCAGACACTTTATTTTCACGTTTTGACACAATAGACATGGTCCATGTTTGATTTGCTCATTTATCTGGTGAAACAAAATGTAACACCAGAGACAAAAAGCTAAACTATTTTTTTCTTTTTATCCACGTCTTAGTGTTTTACTTCCTGATATAAAAGTGTGAAGAATTCAAATTTCAGTCTGACTTTAAATATTCAAACAATCCTGCCGAGCACAGGTGTTAAAGACCTTTTCTTTTTCTCCTTCCTCCTTATGAGCACGGCCTTTAAATAATTGATCAGGGATAATCATTTTAAAGTAGTGAACATGTTAAACCCTAATGGTAGTTTAAGAGGATTAATCTTCACAGTGGTTAACAGGATTTAACTTCCTGCATATCAGCAGGATTAATTTATAGTATCATAATGAGCTAAAGTCTCTCACGTAACTGGCAGCAGGATTAAGTCCTACATCATAGTTTAACCAGATCAGCTGGTAAACAGAATCAGTCACGGCGTGGATGAACTCTCCCATCATGCAACATGTACCTCAGTGTAATGGTCAGCCAGCCACCCCCCCCCCCCCACACACACACACACACACACACAAACACACACACATTAAGCAGTGTGATTAAAATAATCCTTTAGTGAATCATGTGTTTTATCGTCTGATTCATCCGTCGTCGTCTCTGATGAAACATTTATCTCAGCCGTCGCTGTTAATTTGCAGTTCATTCACACAGACTTGTCAGAAGTATGTTTAAATGTGTCACATTAGCGGGATGGATTCACACCGAGCTGCAAACTGCGACCTCGCCGTGTCACCGCGACGGCGACCAGAGAAATAAAGAGAGAAAATATCAGGTGAGTTTAAGAGACAGAAACAAGGAGAGAGAAAAGTCTTTTTCTGCCTTTGGGCGACTGTGTCACTGTTTGTCCTTGTGTTTCTGCTCTGTTGTCTGTTTATTTCATTATTCTCTACCTCTACTGCACCGGGTGTCATCTCCCTTCATCACCATGAACACACACACACACACACACACACACACACACACACACACACACACACACACACCGTCCTATAAAATAAAACAGAAATGCTCAAAAACTACAGCCGTGTTTCAGCTCATTTCGGAGACTCCTTCAAATGCTTCCTTCGTTAGGCGGGAAAACGACGGATCCAACAGGTAGATCCTTCGTGGTCCGACCAGAGACAGGTGAGAAAGGACACGGCCTACTTACAGTCATTTCCTGTTTCTGTGTCACATGGTTTCTCCACCTCCACGCCCTCCTTCAGGAGAACAGACGGGAGGAGTGAACCCGATCACAGATTATGATCAGATATGATATGACAGATCCTCTGAACCTTCTGACATTAAATCGACATTTTTCAGACTTTATTTGAGATTTTGTTTTTGTCTTCAGCAACAAACTCCCGCGAGATCTCGCAGCACGGGTCTGTTCATCTGTCGGTTCTGGTTTCACTCCTGCAACCGCAGAAGATTAGAGCGTCCAATACGTGCAGCATGAATTAAAAGTTTAAACTTGAGTTTATTTGCTTAATAAGAACTGTTGTTGGAGGGAAAACAGAAAGTATTATTAGACTGATATTTGATCTTGTTCTGTATTCTGTATCTAGTGTTGTATTGTGTTGTGCAATCACGACCACGCCCCCTCAGGAGACAGGAAGTGTTCACCATTTCTTACCATCGCCGCTGCTTGTAATGAGTCATCTTCTTTATAGAGGATCTTTGGTCCGACCTTTCCGCGGCCGTGGATGAATATAACGGTCTCGTTTCGGCTCGATCGTCGGGGGCAACGCCTCCCTGGACCTCGTCCTCCCTCGATTTGAGACAGTTCAACATATTTGTTTTTAAAGATTTCCGTCTTCTGTAGAAACCAATGACAAAGTGGGATTTTTGAAAGTTTTAAGAAACCAACTATCACATTGTTAGTTTTGGTCTTTTTATGGGATTTAATAATAATAATAATAATTATAATAATAATGTACCTATGTTCAGGCGCCTGCAGGAACATTTATTATCTTCCAGTTGTTGGCGTCTATTGTCCTGTGGGACTTTGTGTTTGAAGCTTTTTCATGTTCGAATTTGAAGAGAAAAGTGACGAAGGAACAATTATGTAAAAGAGATTAGGTGTGAAACTGTGAAGAGGGAGAGAGAGAGGAGACCCAGATGCTCCCTCCTCCTCCTCCTCCTCCCCTCTGTGGAGCTCCACCCGGCTCCTGGTGCCCTGAAGGCGGCAGCAGAAGGACAAAACCAACGCACCATCTGAGCCCGGAGCAGCCAGGGGGCGCTTCATTTACGCTACAGAGCCTCCCCATTTAACACTGCACAACACCCTGCAGCGTGCACGCACACACACACACACACACACACTGGTTTATTGTGCTTGTGAGGACTCTGCATTGACTTCCATGAGTTTCCTCGAGGCTCAGTTTGACCTCCGCCACATGAAAAAACCAGACATCCTGTTTTATCTCAGGACAGTCCTGTGTTTTAATAAAATATCTGGATTTTTTTTTTCTCCCATAGTTCAGTGCGTCTCCGAGTGTGTGACAGTTCAGACTCCTCAGCTTCTTCCTGTTGCTTTCATCTTGTTTCTTGGTTTTGACACAGCTCTGGAAGAACTGTCAGTTTTCTCTCTCAAGTCTTTCCACCATTTATTACGGATTTGACATTTTTGTATTTTTATTTGAAAGCAGTGGTACGACCCTCTGTCCACCAACACCAACCTAGTGCCAGGTCTGCGCCGCTGTTGGTGCCAGTTCGAAGCTCATTCAACTCATGAACCAGTTTGCTTTTCCATGGACGAACGAGCTGCCATCGAGCCACGTTATTATGTCGTCATTATGCCTCCAGTTTCCCGCCAGTGCTAGCGATAAGCACAACAATGGCGGACTGCATTATATCTTTAAGTTTTGCTTTCACAGCCACACTGAAGCTCCGGTTTTTCCGTCTTCGTCTCTGGACTGACAGACTCGGCGCTACGCTAGCTGTTTTATTGTAAAAATGGCGTTCAAGACGTTGTGTGTTTTTCCCATCAGCCACAAGGGGCAACAACGAGCCCAAAAAAAGTATTTTGAAAAGCCGAACAGAGGTGAGATCTCTGTTTGTACTCCCGGTTAAACTCCCCCACCGTCACTGAATCTCGCAGCCGCTCAACCGAACTACAACAATGGTTTTTCATAAGACGTGAGCGACAACGGCTTCGATTTCCCCCGTTGATGGATCACCCAAATTTATATTTGGGTCTGATCTCAGAGCTAGAAAGTTTATCAAGTGTTTCAAGTGTGTGTGATGTGAGTTTGTGTCCGTATTAACGCTGCCTCGTTTCCCTGATCTATACGACAAACAGCCGTGAAAAAGTAATTAAAAGGAGTTGGAGGAGTTTGCTGCTCTGAGACAAATACCTGCCTGAGGAGGAAAAACACTCTTCATCACTGTCAGGAGAGGAGGAGGAGGAGGAGGAGGAGGAGGAGGAGGAGGAGATGGAGGAGTAATACTGGCTTTATCAATGCTGAGAGAGGGGGAGAAGAAAAGGTGAGAAAGAGAAAGTTTATTTCATAAACAGAGTGATGAAACAGAGGAGGTTTTATTACAGTGTAAAGGAGAGGAGAAGGTTTATCACTGCAGAGGGAGGAAGAGGAGAAAAGAGGAGGAGATGGAGGAGAATAACAGGTTTTTATTATCACATCAGGAAGAGGATGGGAAAGGGTAGCGGAGGAGAAATGAAAGAGGAGAGAGAAACAAATAAAGAAGTGATAAAAAAGGAGATAAGGAGAGAAGAGAACATTTGTTATAACCAAGAGGAAGAGAAGGAAAAAAAGACTTGGCCACTTCATTTCCTGAGATAGGTCCCCCTCTCTCAGGAGATGATCGATCAGATGATCAATCGTTGTGACATCGACATCATCGAGCCTGCCCATTGGCTAGCTGTCCTCCGCTCCGGGCCGGATGACCTCATTGGCCGAGCGATCGATCGGCTCTATCGGGGGCCTGTCTGCCGGGGCTGCTGATGGCTGGATCGGGGATTGATTGGTCGGACCGGTCGCTCGGTTCCATCACTGTGATCAGGATCGACGGACACGCCGCGGAGCGAAAGGTTTTAATTTAACGGACAACATGTTACCGAGCAGATATCAAACAGAGAGCACGGGTTCAATGACGCTAACAGACGAGCGGACGAGACCAGAACGACAAGATGATTCAGAGATGAACAGATGATAATGTTTCATTTCCTCGAGTCATTTCAAGTATGAAATACTTATTGATATGATACAATTTAATTTACACTGAATCCCAGTGGTGGAAACATTCCCATCAGCCTCAGCTGCTAATTAGCAGTTGTTAGCATGCTGAACAAAGTTAGCATACTGATATCATCATTTAGTTCAAAGCACCACTGTGCCTCATTCGATGGTCCCATTTCCTGACTTCTGTGTGCGCGTGTTTTTAAAGGAGCTAGTTGTAAGTTTTTGCTATTGCTACATAGCTAACGTTAGCATTAACAGCTGGTTACTTACTAGTCCTCATGGGAACTTTAGCCATTGTTGCGTTTACTGGGTGAAAGGTTATAATACGTCCTCTGAGCAGACAGTACAATACAGTGACTCGGTATCGGAAAGTGCCAAGATGGGCCGACCGGGCCAGAGCTAGCTGGTTAGCATGCTAACTTCAGTAGCAGAAGAGAAGTGATAGAAGGTATTGATCAGATTTTTATGGAGTTGACGTATTGAATAGGAGCAGTTTGAGGTCTTGGAACTGAGACTGTGTTTTCAAGCTGTGTTGTCCAGCATTTATTAATACCACTGTGTGTGTGTGTGTGTGTGTGTGTGTGTGTGTGTACGTGTACCTGCTGTGTTCCTGTATTTGTTTGCAGGGCACAGTTTCTCCTTGTTTGGCTGGAGAGGATTGTCTCTCTTGTTCTCTCATAATTGTGTGCATTGTATCTGAATGTGTAGTGTGTGTGTGTGTGTGTGTGTGTGTGTGTGTGTGTGTTAGTATGTAATGTGTGTATGTGTGTGTGCGTGTTGTGCATATTATCAAGAGCTCATGAATTATTGAGTTCCATTTAGAACCCTTATCACAATCCCTATGGCAACCAGGCCCACGGGGCGCACGCACACACACACACACACACACACACACACACACACACACATACACAAACACAAACACACTTCTTGTTCAGATGCCTGGTGTGTGTGTGTGTGTGTGTGTGTGTGTGTGTGTGTGTTTATTGTCGTTGTTGTACTAAAGCTCCCAGTGGCCTCTGTTTGTCCTCAGTCCAAACTGGACATTATGTTGGACTCGTGTTTTATTCATGTGTGTGTGTGTGTGAGTGTGTGTGTGTGTGTGTGTGTGTGTGAGTGTGTGTGTGTGTGTGTGTGAGTGTGTGTGAGTGGAGCTGCTGCTGCTGCTGCTGCTCCGTTCCAATGATCTGATGATGTTTTCATGTGTTTGACTGAACTGTTACAAAACACCTGAGACGACCTGCAGCTCACTGAGCCAACGGAGGATCGGAGGGGCGGCGCCCTCTAGCTGCAGGAAGAGGAAAGTTCAGGCTGTGTGATTGACAGTCAGAGCTCAGCCTTCATTAATCAATATACATGTATTAAATGGTGGATTATTAAAAGGATAAAAAAAACTTTGATAGAGAGACCCCTAGTGGCAGGAGTTATGTACTGCAGCTTTAAGATCATTTTGTCACAGTGTGAGGAAGAAACAAAGGATCTGAGGAAACATGGAAAACCAACATTGAATCTCATCAAACGCTTCAAAGCACCTGGAGGAGGTCGGCTTAACGGAAGGCGCTGTACACCTGTGTGAATATGACTGGGTGTTACTCATCAGCTGGTAACCAAACAGCTGATGAATGAAGCATGAACTAAGACAATGTTCCACATCTGTATTTTCTGTCACTGTGTGTGTCCCTTAACGTTTGAACACTTCCTGCCATCACACACTCGTCTCTATTTTACCTTCTATTCTATTCGATTCTTCCATTTGATCTGTCTCAGCAACACACACACACACACACACACACACACACACACAGTGTAATGTTAATAAGAGATGCAGCCTAGTAGTTTTATAGCTCCTCTTAAAAGAGATTTACTGAGTCGGAGAGAGAATTAGAGATAGAAAAAGTGAGTTATCTCTTTTATTTCTCCCGTCCTTAGTGTGTGTGCTTTTCTCAAACAGAATGTACTTTAAAGGAAGAACAGAGGAATAAAAGGGAGAGAGAGATCTATCAGTCATATTTCTTCAGCAGCTTTTGTTCAATCCCAGAAAAAAAACCAAGCAAACTATGAGACGACAACGACAAACATTAAAGCAGTAATGTAAACAAAAAGAGAACATTGTGAGACGCTGCAAAAGTCCACAGATGATAAAGGGACAGAAACAAAACATTAATAAACAAAGAAGCAGAAGGAATTAAAGTTAAACAGAAAAGAAAAGTGTTGAGTTCGCATTGTAATTCCTCCTGGGTCAAAGAAAAGCAAACGAACACGCTAATGCTCTGGTAGCGCCCGTGTTAGCTCTACTGAAACTAACCTTTGTGTAAATATGTCAGCCTCTTGGGACCATGAACGTCTGGGCCAAACGTCATGTCCATCCAATAGTTCTTAATATATTTCTGTAACAAACAACAATATCCACCTCATGAGGGCTAGAGGAAAAGTCATGGGAATCACCAAGGTCTGTCGCATTTATCCTCTGGGAACCATGAATGGCTGTGTCAAGTACATTTTAAGATACATTTACATTTAGTTTTACATACATTTAGTCATTGAAATTCATCCTCTTGTGACCATGAATATTTGTAGTGAATTTTGTGACAATCAACGTGATAGTTGTCAAAATATTTCCCTTTCAACCTCATGGTGAGAAGTCTGACGATCACCAGTCAGTAGGGTTTGTCCTCTGGAGACCATGAACGTCTTTACAGAAGTTAATGGCAAATCATCAGATAAGTGTCAAAATATTTTGTTTACAACCTCATAGTGAGGAGAAGTCAGAGGATCACCAGAGTGATTGGGGTTCATCCTCTGGGGATCATGAATGTCTGAAGTAAATTTCATGGCAATCCATCCGATATCTGTCAAAACGTTTTCCTTTCGACCTCATGGTTGGAAGTTGTTGGATCACCAGTGACAGGGGTTCGTACAGAGTTTCATTCATTCATCCGATAGGTTCCAGTTTATTAGGAACACCTAGCTAAAGCTAATGCATGCTAACACAACAGTCCAGTACTAAATCCTCCTTCATGAAGGTTATAATGTTCAGTTTGTGTTGAAGCTAATCTGGATTCAACTGTAATCTCGTTTGTTCTTGTTGTCCAGACAAAAGTCAGCAGACAGGATGACACCTTGGTATCTGGAAATTTGCAGGACAAGATAATTAATCAGCTAATTGGAGCAAAAATAATCAATAACTAATCGGTTGCAGCTTCATGGTTTATAGTATCAGTTTCAGCTGCTTTAAAACACATAAAGACTGACAGGTGTGTGTGTGTGTGTGCTTCTTAATTTATGATCTTTGACTGACCTTTAATATCTGTAACACACACACACACACACACACACACACACACACACACACACACACACACGAGCTCGACCCTGTTTGGTCAAATTAAAGTCATAAATTGTGTTTCCATTAACGTCCTATTGACTGGTTTGAGTTTATTCCAGCAGAGAGGAGGTTCAACCCTTCAGCCTCTGTTAAACAACTCTCCACCTGTGTGATGATGGAGGGATTGAGAGCGAGGAGGAAGAGGAGGAGGAAGATGATGAAGAGTGGGGGAGAGAAAGAAGACAGGAAAAAGGAAAAATAAGTGACGGAAGAAGAAGAGTTGTGAATATTCATCCTTGAATGTAATGACGATAAACTTCACCTCCATAAATCACTGTCTCACACACACACACACACACACACACACACACACACACACACACACACACACACCACACACACACACACACACACACACACACACACACACACACACACACACTGCAGTCTAATTTAGAGTGTGTTATCAGAGCAGCAGACGAGCTGTTGATCCACTGACCTTTGGCAACGAGAAAAAACTGTCTCACTCTCTTTAAGTTTGTCTCCGTCTTTCTCTCTCTCTCACACACACACACACACACACACACACACACACACACACACACTAACTTCCTCCTCTCTCCTGAGGAAAACACTTTGCTGACTTGTGATAATGACGCCGTCTAACTTCACGTTTTTCCTCGGCTCTGTTCCATTTCCATTAAAATGCTTCGTTCTTCTCTTTCTCTGCCTCGTCTTTTCTTTTGCCAGTTCCTCCATTCATTAACTGTCTTCACATTTAATTCACTTCCTCCACCCTTCCTTTATCAGCTCCTCCTTTCCTTCACCACCCTCCCCCCTCGTCACATTTCTTTCTCTTCTTCCTTCCTTTTTCCATTCTTCTTCTTCTTATCTGCGGGGAATAAATGATTAACTGACGCGTCTTGCCGAGAAAATATTGAATATATTGTGTGTATTTTCTCAATAACTGGCCTCCATTACCATGAAGTGTTGTCTGCAGCTGCATAAAGACTCAGTAATGAGCCTTGATACGACACAGCTGTGTCCCATTTCAGGTCCCGCCTCCATCAGAGTCTCTTCGCAGCGCGACCTGTTGCAGAGACTCAACAGACGTGAGGAGTTTTGAGTTTTTACTTGTTGCTTGCTGAGAGGCGGCAGCGGTCGACGTCGCGGCTGTCGCTTGTCTATCGGCAGTTTACTGGTTTTTACGAGTTGATGAGGAAAAATCTGCAACAAGAGAGGAAGTGTTATTCAGGTCTTTATTTGGGCTGCTAGAAATGAATTAAAATAATAATGAATAAGCCACACCCCCAGAAGAAGCAAATACCTGGGTTGAAAAATGAAGCCAACATTGAAGCTGCAGTTCCTCTAACGGCCACTAGAGTCTGGCTCCAACAGTGAGTCAGTCCCCATAGACTCCCATGTTAAAATGTCCAACTTTACAGCAGAAATAAACATGTTTACAGCCTGGTACAGAAACTGTTTTGGTCTCTAGAGCTAATTTCCTCCTTCATGACACCTGTTTATAGAACTCACCTGTTTATAGAACTCACCTGTTTACATTTTATTAAGGACTGAATTTATAAGGATTGAGGGCGTGGCCTCTTTGAGTGACAGGCTCGGCTTCACACAAGCTCCACCTCTTTACCCATTTTTGGATTTATACTTCGTCAACGCACTTTTCCCTTTGCTGCTGTCATAATCACTACGACCACTAGATGTCGCCTAGCAACAAAACGTAACTACGGATCGTAACAACCTGCTGCAGAGACGACCTATGGGCTTGTTTCTCACAGGACAGTCTCTCTGTGCACGTGGAAGCTACCGAGATGCAACATGGAAACTAAGGTCATAAAAACACATGAACACATCCACATCGCTGCAAATCCAAATAATTGAGCTATAAAAATAATTAACTCGTTAATCAGGAATTCCTCATTCATGCTCCCTGGAAATAAAACTTTTAAGATGAAATACTTCCCTCCTCCGCCTGAGGAAGTCGACATCACCACCTCTTTGCCTGTAAAAACACATAGAGATGAAATGTGAACTGATCGTTTCATTTCTCTTAATGGAGCCTCAGATACTGAAGGAAACGTCTCAGTTCTGCAGTTGAAAGGAGCGTTTTTTTTTTCTCTGCATATTTATGGAGGTTTTAATGATGATTATGATATTTTCAGAAAGAGTGAGTCACAGTCGGTACGAGCTCCTGCAGCGGCTCAGTGGACGGAAGTTTGTCCGGTGTCCGGTGAGGATGAAACATTTCCTGCTGTCACAGCTTTCCACGGTGTCAACACCTTTACGCTCAGACATTTGACTCAGATGTAAGAAAAAAATCATATCTGTGAAATGAGTTTTCATGTTCGTATTTATTTATTTTATTTATGTTTTTGCAGCACAGTTGTTATTTCCTCTTTTCATTCATGCACAGATATTCGTCAGACGTCCCACTTCAACTCGGGTAAACATTTTCTTTCATTAAATCCGTCCTGGAAAACGTATTGCAGCCACTTACATGCAGAATGACTGCATTTCTGAGAAGTTTAAATCGTCCCTGAAACTGCGATATGTGCGACACTCATAGGAGAAATGTAGTGACTCGGCTCCTCCTCAAACATCTTGTCTGGTTTTGAACTTGAACTCATCTCCTACTCGTCCCATGTTGTTGTGTGTGTGTGATTACATGACCAATTTGTGTCTGGTGTGTTTAGGAGAACGAGCTTCAGGGTCAGTTCGGCTCCGTCTCCGGCTGCAGCTTTTCCCTCTAGATTGATGAAAAATTGAAGAAAAACTGACCTTGTTTGCTGGAAATATTTTCCCTACACTTTACTTGCGTGCTGTAAAACTGACAGAGGGACATCAAATATTGATTTCCCCTCCTTTCTCTCCAGCTCTTCATCTTATTGACTATGTTTTTGTTTCCTGAACCCCAGCAGGAAACCGGCTGATCCGGATTTCAGACGCCCGGACGCGAAGACGAATGAAAAAGTTATGTAAATTAAGATAAATCGGATAATATTACCTTTTGCGATACATAATGAGTGATATAATTTTTCACCAAGCAGCTAGGGCCTCGGTTCCCCTGGTGTTTTAATGATCCGGCTCCCTATAGATCCTGTGCTGAAGCCAGGAGCCTCATTGATCACGGAGCTACGAGCCAGCAGCCCGCTGAATTAACATATTCATTTCAGCTGGCATTTAGCTGCAGAGAGACAGATGGAGGGAGGGACGGCGGTCATGAGGGAAAGTGATGGAGGAAGCAAGGAGGTGGAGGAGAGAGAGAGCATGAAGAGGAAGATGAGATAGAAGTTTAATATCTCACTGAAATTACATTTAGTGCGGCGGTGGAATTAAAGGTAAAGAAGAACGACGCGTTTAAACATTTTCATCCGTTTCTTTCCTCGTGGACGTAAATGTCTGACGGAGAATCGGTGAATCCATCAGCACCAACTTCACCACTGTTAACACGATGAGACTCCACCGGCAGAATCATACAGTGGAAACAGTTACTGCACCACATCCATCACTAACGCTGCTGCAGCTCCACCAACAGCCACTTACAACTATTTATTGATTTTGATGTATTGACAGTTTCTATTGGTTTTGTCTCATTTCGTCTCTTTTATGTTCAAACCCGATTGTTTTTGCTCAGGTTCGTTATTATTTGTCCGCAACTCAAACTGCTGTGAGTTGGAATGAGTTAGAAACATGAAACTTCCCCAGTCAGCCACACGGTGGCGCTGTAATCAAAGCCACTATTGGAAAGGCCAACCCCCCCCCCCCCCCCCCCCCCCCCTCACCGATTGCCTGATTGACTTGAAATGTGACACACAGGCGCAGCTCAATGTTCTCCACAAAAAAGCCAATTGAACCATTTAAAATCTACCAGATAGATTTTTTTGCTGATTTGCATAATTTGAAAAACAGCAAAATGAATATAACCTTTTGTTACCAATACCACATTTGGTTTCCTGCCTTTGGGGAGTGAGAGACTTGTTTTCATTAGAAATGAGCAAGATTGGTCAAAAACATGGCCGCCATCAACCAAGGGCGGGGCTTAGCTAATATTGACCATGACACATCTGCAGGTTGTGATTGGGAGTAGTTCTACCAAAGCGTAACGGCTGCGTCTCTCTGTTGAAAGCAAAAGGGTCAGAACCCGGGAACTGCCGTTTTTCATGTTTCTACTTTTTGGGTCTTTCATGTGTAATCAGTCGCCGCGGCACCGGAGGTCAATGTAACGTCAGAGAGACGCTGGACTCTAACCTCTATGTTTTGGTTGGAAATAAAAATCAGGTTACATTTATTAATTCCATCCATCCATCCATCCATGTTCCTCTTTCTTATCTAGTGAAGATGCAAGAGAAATGAAATTCTCAGTGAATTCCAGATGAGTAAAGATCCTCTACAACTTTGTAAAACTGCTGCAGAAGCTTCTCACACTGAACGCAGCTCAGAATAAATAGCTGTGGAGAAAGAGATGGAGGTTTAAAATGAACTGATGAGGGTTTTGTTAGGAAGAGACTGTTAATGAATCAGCACTGATAAGATCTGATGAACTCCTGATTGGATGAATTTTATCCCTGGGGATCAATGATAGACGCAGTTAGTTCCTCTGTCTCTTAATCAAGGCTTTTTGTTTAGGGCAGCTTTGACGAAGGTGCTCCAACTTTCACCCACAACATAATTAATGACAACACACACACACACACACACACACACACACAGTGGTTATTCATTCTGCTGTTACTTTATACTGTTGTGGTGTTGTCATGTTCCGTCAGTTTGGCGACATCTTGGTGGCGCCAACACAAAGGGCTCTGACAACCCAACACTGGGTCGTCCGACAACAACGTTGAACCAACTCTTCTTCTGCAGGTTCCTGCGTCGGCCACTAAAATACATGCAAATGTACTGTACATGCCCGGTAAATTACTTTGTACCCTGAACATATTTCTACTGTTTTCTTTGTTATCGTTGCGACAAAACTAAAACTAAAATAGTTGCCGCCCTGATAATATTTCAAGTTGTTAAAGCTCCATATTTTGAAGTGTTGATCCATCAGAAGATATAAAACCATTTCAGTGTAGTTTTACATCTCCTCTCTCTGGCTTCTCTCTGGAGCTCTAGTAACAACAGGTCAGTGAGCCAATCAGAAGAGAGGAGGCTCTGAGCCTCTCTTCTGATTGGCTGACTGTTTTCTGAGTGATCAATAAAAATATAGCAGATTTCAGGTAAAAACACTCAGAGAAAACAAATCCTGCAAGGTTTGGATGGTGGGTCCAGGTGGGCGGGGCTTGGTGACTGCTTTGTTGTGACATCACAAAGTTCCAGAAGTCCTGACGGCTGGTTTTAAGGCTCAGTTTCTGAATACAGGCTGTGTGCATTTCTCTGTGGACTGAGGCTTTGATACTTTCACAGTATTAATATAGAAGCTAGAGCTGATCTATAATCACACTACACATGGACACAGACCTTTACACTGGAGGAGCTTTAATACCACTGCACAAGTATTACATCTGTGTATTGGTCTGGAGTCTTCAGATTTACTGATCTGTTTACCCAAGCTGGACTTCCTGTCTGAGTGGTACCTGGCAGAGAGGGTATTTGAATTATTCACCAATAAAACTATCTGATTCTGACTGCTTCATTGATTATGACTTCTACCTCATTATCATTCAAGTGTTTTTTTTTCCTAATCTTTATTTGTTGTTCCATGTGAGCAGCAACAAGCGTGCTACCAGAACCTTTTAGAGGAGACACTGTGTCTGTGGTGTTTCTTTATCTAAATCACCTGTAGTCATGCATGAGCCATATAGAGTGTGTGGCATTTATCATCGCTGATGGTGCACAGCTGTGCTAACACTGTGCATACTTACATGTGATAAATACTAATTTACTTGTGTGTAATGGCAGCTCTAATGCCCCAGATGTGCACTGTAAAAAAAATCCTAATTTTACGCAAAATAACTCTTAAGTTTTCTAACAGTAATTTTCTGTTTTTTAAAATTGTGAACAAAAGTCTATAAAATGACAGAAATGATCTGTGAATTAACAGCCAAACTTCTATTTTAAGCATTATGCCAATAATAATCAATTACATTTATTTCCCATTTTTGTAAAGAAAGATTAATGTATTATTTATACAGTATTTTTCTTGCGTTCTTAAATTACATACAAATCTATGTAAAATGACTTGAATTATCTGTAATTAAAAATGTAGCTTGTTATTATAAAGGTTAATGTCCATACGAACAATTTAAAGGTCTTCTCTGTAATTTCAGGGTAAATCTTATTAGATGGTTTGTGGAGTTTTGATTCAGACTTTCAACAAATACAAATCTCTTTGACACAAACGCAATTGTTTCACATACGCAAACTTGAATTTCTCAAGCAGATTTATTTTACAGATTTACAAAGGTTGATTTACAACTACAAACATTGGAATTATTTGTGAACATCACTTTACAAGCTCAAAATCATTTTGACCCTAATTAGAGCCTGGGTACATGTATAGCTACAGCCGACATCGCTGAAGTTGTAATGAACATCACAAGCCAATATTCTGAAGCTACAAAAACACGACAGTCTTATGTACAAGTTAATTTGTTGGTCAGAGACACACTGAGCAAGAGAGAGAGAGAAGCCAGAGCTAACTGCTAAGCTAAAGTAACAATCAGTTCTAAACAGCATGTAAACAAATGCTGATTCAGTGAAACTCGCTATAAGCAGCAGAGAGCTGTGGGTGCTGGAGCAGAACTGACACTGGTCGGCTGAAGACCATGTGACGTGAGTCATGAAGTTACATCATTGGTCCGTTGACTTGTTTTTACTGGTCTAGACTCCAGGTGCTCACAGATCAGCCGTCTCTGTTTTCTCCTGTTCAGCTGAATGAAGTTTCATGTCGTCTAGTGCTTCATTTTTTATGTATGAGACTATCTTTCACCTGGCGTAAAGCGCAACTCAAGTGTCTTTGCTAGTTTCGGACTGATGCAGTTGCACCTACATCGGTGGCTGCACAGCGAGTCTGTTCAGCACAAGCAGAGTTGTGAAGACGAGCTTCAGGTGTTTGATGTTTAGTCCGGGGGAACATTAGAAAGCAGCCACAGAAGGTCAGAACATTCTTTGTCGGTACAGACCATTTAAATAACATTTATTTAAGCTTTATTAAAGTAATGGTAAACAAAAAATAATTAAATCATACTTTTTAAGGACTTTACAGTGAATCATAGTGTCTCCTGTTATTTCTTCCCCCCCAGATGCTCCAAGGATCCAGCTGATTACTGGCAGTTTGAAGGTGGATTTTTCTTCATCTGCTCCGTTGCTCCGTCACTTCTGGTAAAGATTCATTGACCTTTGTGGTTTGTTGTGATTTGACTTATTAATACACTGTCTAGTTGGATTCTGACATAAAATATAGTATAATGTTTGTCCACATATGCTGTCAGAACTATATGGAGAATACTGTGGAAAACAAGATCAAACTGAAGCTAAAAAGCAACAGACCCCCCCCCCCCCCTCAGCTCCACAGCCCCCCCTCTTTCAGAGGTGACATCATCACCTCCTCATTATAGGAACCTTAACAGGCAGATAGACCAATGGAGAAATGCCAGTTTTAGTTCTTCAGATCATCCCGGGGCTCTGAAGAACTATTTGTGAATAATTGGTTGATATTGTAAATTTACATCTGAATATATTAAATAAAAGTGTTATAAAGTCAATAGTGGTGCGTTTGTTATTTGTAATTAAGTTTCCAACCCCACTTTAGTTGAAAGACTACATACAGAGACTTAACAGTTTAATTTGCGTTTCTTCAGTTTATTATATTTTATGAGAAATGTAAGAAAATTGATCTGAATCTGAATCAGTAAATATTTTATTTAGATTGTGCTTCTACAGGTTTTAACATTACTTTACAAACTTAAAGATTCAATGTTGACACAAATACTGCAAGTTGAAGTTTGAGATGATTTTAATCTGTTTTACACCGTATCTTTTACTTTGTCTTCCAAAGCAAAAGGTTTCCTTTACAATATTAAGCATGTGTTAATATTTCATTGATAGACGCTTAAGGTTTTTAAAAGGAAAAAGTTTCTCTGCAGAAACTTTAGTGGCGTCACTTTATTGATGCTGTTTGATCATAATAAATTAAGAGAAATCTGTAAAATAACATTTTTTCTCTGTAGAAATATTAATGAAACTTTCTGTAAATGTGTGTTTTTTTTTTAAATGTATATATATTAAATGATTTGTATCTTTTCCTATTTGAGAAAATATATTAAAACAGGAAACAGGAAACTCAACAAGGTCAAAGAAATGTTAAAATTCTATTGAATTCCCTCCATAAAAAACACATCTATTTTAAAGATTTAAACTCTGCCTTCTTTAAAAAAACTCTGCATCACTTCCAGACACATTTCTGCAAATCACTTCCAGCAGCAGCAGTAAATATCAACAACTTAAAGAATCCTTAATAGAAAAGTTTGAAACGCCAAAGAAGGCAGATGTATGACACATAAACCCGCCCCTCAATCCAAAAAGCCAATGGCCTGCCAAACCGAAACATATGAAGACTATCGTGTTGCTGCATCGACGAACGCTGCTGAGTGGCGAGACTTGGCGTGAAACGAATCACTCCAGCGTTGTAGCATAGCATTGTTCCTCCAGCTATGTTTCCTGCTACGTCCATCAGTTCCTCCTCAGAGGTGTAATTAAACACAAGATGTACGACACAATAATGACACAACAGTGGTACGTGGCTGGAATTAAGAACAACAAACACGACTTGAAGAAAGGTAAAACTTCATGTAAATGCATTAATCCATATTTTCATTGAATATGTGGAATGTAGAGCGAGAAGGACGGTGGTTCGATCCCCAGTTCCTCCAGTCTAAATGTGTCGAGATCCTGGGTGGGCAAGATACTGAGATACTAAGATAATTGCCCCTGATGACTGTGATGTATGATTGGGTGAATTTGACTTGTGAGGTCTCCAAGACGAGAAAAGTGCTTTATAAGTGCAGTCCAATGTGTAAGGTGTCACTGCGAGAGAATTAACACCAACTCCACTTCTCATTTCAGCCTCTTTCAGCTCTTTGTTCAGGGTTTGCGATGCACTCAGTGTTTGGTTCAGTCTCTCCTCAGACAGAGAGTCGGTCGGAGAGCAGCTGGTGAACATAGTGGAGCATTTAGCAGCTGAAGAGACACAGATTTTGGTTGAGACTAAACCAGAGCTAAAAGACACTGGACTCCGATTGAATGACCATGTTGCTTGTTGTGCTGCCCCCAAGTGGCCAAAAATAAAATCTAATTAGTTTACACATAACTTAAGCAACTTGAACATGAATAGACTTTTTAAAACAGGACTTTGTGAAGCAGTTTTTTCACTTTACTTGGATTCGGACTAAATGTGACACGTCCTCATTCATACATATAAATCAAGTTGAATCTGCGTTAAAACTTGTAGAAGCACCACTTCATATATTCAACAAAAGCAGCTTTTACAGGGTTAAAGTGAAAAGTCAAAAATTAAATAAATAAATAAAATGAAATGGAAAAAATCAACAGAGAGAAACAGAGTCTTATTCAATTACACCTGACCTCTTGTCTCTGAGGGTTGCCATGGTAACAAGGACTCCTGGTCATGAAAATTGCAGGCTAAATATAGATCGTACACACACACACACACACACACACACACACACACACACACACACACACACACACAGACACTTGTTTCCCACATTTCAGAAGCTGAGATGAAGCTGTCATTATTCCCGGGGGAGAAATAAATAGTTGTCTTTTTGTGTGTGGGAGACCCACAACCACAACCACACACACACACACACACACACACACACACACACACACACACACACACACACACACACACACACACACATTCAGATATAACAGATATAAACACAACAAATACACACACACACATGAACACACCACACACAGTGGGTATAAACACTCAGACACCAGGTCCCGTGGGTTTTATTATCAGAGTTTGAAGACACCTCTGGAGTCAGCTGTGTGTGTGAGTGCTGGTGTTTGGTTTATTTTCACATGTGCACTATAATCACATAAAAAAATCATATTCAGTTTGATGTGATAATGTTGATATTTGATGTCTATTTTGTCCCAGTATGTACAGTATATGTGCCTAAGCTGCACAACACGCCAAACTGAACATGTATTTGCTGATATTTTGCCGTTGACTTGCATCATGATTTTAAACAGAAAATGTTTTACTTAATATAAATCTTTTATAAATATAAAATAGTATATAAAATAATATAATGTGTAACACGCACACACACACACAGTGAATTAACAGTATTTATGTCCTGTGTTACGCCCTGCACTGCATATTTACTAGCTAGTTATCAGCTAACAGGCTAACATTCAAAAATTCAACAGTATGACATCACTATGACCTCACAACTGTGTGGTCAGCAACAGTTCATGTACATAAACATGTAAGGGAGACCTACTTGTAACAAAAGCTAACACAGGCTGCCAAATTTCAACGTCTGTGGCGTAGCACTATGCTAACATTAGCATTAGCATGACTCGGCAATCCCAGCATTCGGCGCTTTCACTGAACAGGTTTTCACAGATAACATCGGCCCGGCTGAGTCAGTGACAAACAATAACACATTACACCTCGTGCTCCAAAGGGTTTAGGTTGAATGCAGTTGTTTAAATGAACTTTTCTGGCACTGAACCTGCAGTAGCTCTTCTCCCTGCGTTAGCATCAGTCATCTTGCTAACACGAGGATAAAAACACCTGTTTCTAAAACTGGATAAAAGTTGTTCTTTTCATGTGACACTTTGTCCCCAGACAGTAAACAAAGCCCGTCATTGGTTGATTGACATTCCTCATTCATCTCTGTAATTGTATTCCACTGCTGCCATTTAAAAAAAATTACCTTGCCCTCAGTGTGTGAGTGTGTGTGTGTGTGTGTGTTTGTGTGTGTTTTAGCATCAGAAAGCAAACCTCGCCTTGAGGTATTAACCAAGTCAGGCCTCATTACACATGCACACACACACACACAAACACACACTTTTCCCTCCTTTCTCCTTTCTTTCACCTCTCGTTCCCTCTTTCATTTCTTCTTTTCCTCAACCGTGAAATCCGTTCAATCTCTTTAGCCCGTAGATTTTTCAGGATGTACAGTTAGAGTGAACACACGCTCAGAATACAGTGAATTCTTAATGAAAACAGCTCACACTGAATGTTAAATACATTTATTTATTATTTATTATTTTTTTTACACACTGTATGTAAATGTGAATATCAAAAACCAATGGAAACAATTGGAAATGATTGGAGCAACATAAAGACTTGAGACAACCCACAGAGGACAAACATTGCATCACCCAACCAGTATAACCTCCTGCTGCAGTGTGTGTGTGTGTGTGTGTGTGTGTGTGTGTGTGTGTGTGAGCAACATTTCATCCACAAGTCAAAAACAAGGGCTTCAGTGCGACATTAAAGGATTTGTTCCACACAGAGGAACGAAGAAAGACTGCAAAACAAAGTGAAAAAATAAAATAAAGTGAGTCTGCCCTCCACAGAGAAGAGAGAAAGGCCTGTCATGACTCGACAGACACAGATGATGTAAATATAGAACGAGTACTGGTGCTGGGTATGTTTTGTTCTGTATGTCACAGCGGCAGCTACAATAACTCCATAAATCCATCTGTTTATTATCTCTCCAGTCATCCGTCCATTTCCTGCAACTTAACCCAGGTTACAGACGTGGTGGTAGCAGGCTCAGCAAAGCAGCCCGGGGGGGGGGGGTGACCTGAGGCCAAATGGGACGTATAATCTAATCCCCTCTGTGCACTGCGGGTCCGTCCTGGGGTTTCCTCCCAGTTGGACATGCCTGTAATATCTCCACAGGGAGACATCCCGAGGGGCGTTTCCTAATTTCACGAGCCCAAACCGCTTCAACTGGCTCCTTTTAGACGTGAAGGAAGACCTGCACGTCACCACAAAGTTCTGAAAACCAGTTTGTAATTCGACCCTGGCAGCTAGAAAAGTGACTTGACACAAAGAGATAAATCAGCTGACGTTCGCCTGCAGGTACAGTAAATCACATGACCTCAACAATAAACATCAGTCGTAAGTGGTTACTGCTCAGGGAGCTGGAAGTGCTTCCTGCAGCTGGAATGTAAACTGACTTGTAAATCAAGAGTTTTGCCTTTGTGGTTTTCTCCCTCTTCACCACGACAGTCTGGCATCGTCCCGAAGCCGCCCGTCGATCCTTCCAGCCTGGTTCCAGATCTCTGCCCACAATGTTTCTTCCCAAGTTGAGTAAACAATCAACCATTGGGTTTGTCCCTGAAGGGTTAAATAGGTACAGCTCTTCGAGGGTAAATAGAATGACATCATTGCAACCAGTTCTGCTCTGATTGGTGGATTGTTTTTCTCAACTAGGGAGGAAACAGCAGCTCTTAGAGGGCTACACTCACAGAATCTGGGGTTTGCAGTAGGTAACCAATGTTTCCCATTTAGCTACCTAGCTAACAAGCTACATTCATAAAAAAAAAGAAAAGAAAAGAAAACAGAGACAGAAAAAAGGATGTGGATGAGGTCGACGTGGCTGAAATTGACATTTGGCAGGACAGTTACGTCACTGGCTATTGATTGGTTAGGGCAAAACAAAGTAAGGTAACTTCTCCATGGCGACAGTAGCCGGTTAACATTAACACAATGGTGCGTATTTTGCTTTGACCTTGAGATTCTGTCCGTAAACGTCACAAAGAAAATTAGCAACGAGGGACACTTCAGGAACCTTTTCATAAATTCACTTGTTTCATGGAGCTACTGTTGTGTCAGGCCATGAAATAGAAGCCCATAGCAAGCAGTCGGTTAGCTTAGCTTAGCTTAGCGCAATGACTGGAAGCAGGGGGAAGCAGCTAGCCAGCTAGTGAGCTAGTTTTATGAAGGGTAGCCTATGTACCAGATTATTTCTGAGCTCTGAGCAGTTGTTTGGCGACTTGTGGAGACTCCAAGAAGTTACTGGTCCCAGTGAAGAAGTAGTAACCCTAACCCTCCAACACATGAGCCATTGTTACACTGCACCACTTTATCTTACCGGCGCACTATTAGTCTTCGGTATCCACAGTGAAAGCGAAGAGTAAAATATTCAGGGGACTACACTTAAATAAAAAAGAGGCCAAACAAACCATCAGCAAAAATAAATATTGTGTTTTTCTCTCTCCTTCTCTCACCCTCTCTCATTAGCGCTGATGTGTGTCAGCTAGCGTAGCGGTTCGATAGCCACTAGCCTACGGTACAAGTGCAGTCTGAAGGAGCTCATCCATTTAAAACTTATCACACACACACACACACACACACACACACATACAGAAAATACATTACAAAGGTCATTAAGAATATATTAGAGGTGTCGATGTCGTTATAAATTCACAACATATTAGAGAAGTCATTAAGAAATGTGGGTCAACACACACACACACACACACACACACACACACACACACACAGGGAGGTTATTAATTTCATTCCTCAATGAGACCGACAATCCAGAATGACTAGAGCGAGGTGTGTGTGAGTGTGATGGATGGACTCGTGTGTGTGTGTGTGTGTGTGTCCGCTCACTCTGGGTGTGGGGAGGGAGGTGGGATGTTTGTGGCCTTAACACTCCTTTACTATTACCCCGTTTCACATTGGTACTTAGTGTGACTGTGTGATGATGTTCACTTTCAGTACACTCACCAACACGTCCACCGTAAAGCTGTACTCAGGTGTAGCGGTGCGCAACACGCTCACAATGACAATGCTAACGTGGCAATGCTATCATGCTAACGTTTGCTAATTAGCAATAAACTGAGTACAAAATCTTCGGCTACATCCACACTGATAAAATGAGACTTTTCAAGATCCTTATTTTTTTAGTTTGAAAACTTCAGAGTTGCATTTTAGTCTCAGGGACGATCAGAAACGGAGACTTTTGAAAACGATGACGCGCAGACGCCCACGTTCACTTTCTGATTGGGTCTTATCAATGTAGATCTGAGCCGGAGGAGAGGAGGAACACTGAGGAATGAGGAAAGAATACTTTTATATCTGAGATGGCCGCTCAGTTCAGACCGTCGGTGGGAAGGAGCAGCTCAGACCAACAAGTATCTAAACCAGTAGAGGTTCCCTGTGACATCTGCACTGAGACTAAAATGAAAGCTTGGAAGTCCTGCCTGGTTTGCCTGGTCTCCTACTGTGAGACTCACCTGAAGCCTCATCTGACAGCGTCGCGCCTGCAAAGACATCAGCTAATTGACCCCGTGGAGAACATGGAGGGCAGGATGTGTACGATACATGATAAACCTCTGGAGCTCTTCTGCAAGACTGACCAGACCTGCGTGTGCATGCTATGCCCTGTTTTAGACCACAAGCTGCATGAAGTCATTCCGATGAAGAAAGAGTTTGAGACAAAGAAGGCAGAGCTGCGGAAGACAGAGGCTGAAACCGACCGAATGATCCAGGAGAGACGACTAAAGGTTCAGGAGGTCGAACACTCGGTAAAGCTCAGCAGGGAAGCCGCAGACAGAGAGACGGCAGACGGTGTTCAGGTCTTCGCCGCTCTGACTCAGTCCGTGGAACGGGCCAAGGCCGAGTTCATCGGGACGATCAAAGAGAAGAAGAGAGCGAAGGAGGAACAGGCCAAAGGTGTCATCCGAGAGCTGGAGCAGGAGATCTCCGAGCTGACGAGGAGGCGCGCTGAGGTAGATCGGCTCTCGCGCTCTGAAGACCACCTCCACTTCCTCCGCACCTTCTCGACCCTGAACGCTGCTCCGCCCACCAACGACCGGACAGAGATCAGCATCGATCCACACTCATACGAGGGGACTGTGAGCACAGCTGTGGATCAACTGGAAGAGACGCTTGGCAAAGAGATTAAGAAGTTGCGCCACAAGGTCGAGCTAAAGAGGGTCCGGCAGTTCGCAGTGGACGTGGCGTTGGATCCTGATACGGCACATCCTGCTCTCGTCCTGTCTGATGACGGCAAACAAGCACATCATGGTGACGAGAAGAAGAATCTCCCAGACAACCCAGAGAGATTTAATCCCAGTTGTTGTGTCTTAGGAAAACAGAGTTTCTCCTCTGGGAGGTTTTACTTTGAGACTGGAGTTAAAGGTAAGACTAGATGGACTTTGGGAGTTGCCAAAAAGTCCATCAAGAGGAAGGGAATAATCCCACTGTGCCCTGAAAATGGCTACTGGACCATGTGGTTGAAAAACGGCGATGAATACGCGCTCTTGTCGGTTCTCCCCTTCTTCTCTCACTCCCTTCAAAGCCCGAGAAAGTAGGAGTGTTTGTGGATTATGAGGAGGTTCTCGTCTCCTTTTATGACGCTGATTCTGCAGAGCTTCTCTACTCCTTCACTGGCTGCTCCTTCGCTGAAGAAATCTACCTGTTCTTCAGTCCCGGGCTGAATGATGCCATAAATTCTGCCCCTATGATAATTTCTCCTGTCAGTTACACAGATTTCTTTTAAAATGATTTTGTGTCAGGACTTTCACAAGTGCCAGTTCAGTTCAGCTCAATCATTCATAGGATTTGCGAAGCAGTTCATTTAAAGTTCTTATAAGTACGTTTTTCAAACCTGAATTCTTTATTTCGGTTAAAACTGACTCATTTTCCACCTTAGTACAATTTGATCGGGCAGATGTAAAACGTTGCAATCAGATATCAGATTTTTACTACATGAGTATCGTGGCATAATGAATTCAGGATAATGATGTTATCGCAACATCTATAGAAAAAACACCATATAGATACTGACCCAATAACAACAGCTGACTCCTGTGGCCAAGCACAGTTTCAACAGGTGCTTGCACCTCAGAGGGCGGAGTTAATATTTTTACCTGTCTTGTCATGACGCATTTTGGTTCACTTCAGTGTTTTTCTGTGTGAAAAAATAAACCAAACTAAAAGGAAAATGCGTCAGGTTGTCAGCAGAAGTCGTAGCAGAACAAACAAAGTTGAGGTTTGGAAAGACCCCAGGACGCTGCCGGAGGACGTTCAACATGAATGATGGCTTGGCCGAGTGATGATTAGACAAAGTCATTATTAACCTGCGGTTTTGCTGCCAGTCATAAAATGCAATTACAAAGGTTCACATTGTGAAGAGACCAGTGTCATGACGGCCAGCCAGCGTGAACAATACGAGGACACGGAAACTGGAGCAGCTGAATGGAACCCAGCCATCATTCATTTTATTATTTACACCTGTGGGGTGGGTGGGAGGGGGGGCAGTCTGCGAGTTTGTTCGTTGATTCATTCACTGCTTTACATTTTACTGTCGTACGTGTCCTGTTCCTGCCTCGTCCGCCGCGGCTCTGGAGCTTCACGAAGTCGTCCGCAGAGCGCTTCCCTCGGCTGCTGCTGGCGTCCTCAACTCCATTGTTTGGCTGTTTGTCACATTAAGATCCTCTGCGCTGCAGCCTGTTCAGCTGAAGGGAATGATGACACCCCCCACCCCCACACAGACTTATACACCTGTTTATAGGTTCATAAAACTGGGTGTCACCTCAACATGTTGACAGGTGGCTACCTACCTGAGTTTACTGTGGGAAATGGAAAGACTGAAGCAGGGACGTAAACTCATTCATCAAGGAAAAGGTCTGAGAATCGAATCTTTGTCGCCTGCACAGCTTGTGTTCTCCCTCTCCGCTCGTCTCACAGTCTTTAAAAATAAAGAAAAAGAAAATAAATTTAAAAAAAAGCAGGCTGTCAGAAACTCACACTGTATCTCTGTGATTGATTAATGGCCATAAATAAATGGGTGAGTGTTGACCCAGCAGGGGGGGGGGGTGCAGGAAAAGATAAGACAGATGTAAATGCTAACCGCTAATGTGCTTCCTGTGCTGAGAAGCTCCATCAGCTCAGTGTTTGTACTCTGTAGCTGAGTGACAGCAGAGAGAGAGAGAGTGAGCAGCTTCATGAAAACACTAAATACGACTTCTTCATCTCAGTTTCTACTATATTTAAATTGAAAAATGAGCAAAAACACACACCCAGTCTTATTCATGTGTGTGCCACATTATTATCTTCCTCTCCAGCTCTTTCACACCAGTATGTGCTGTGGAGATAAATGTGTGACCGGCTCCTCGTGCACGAGCTCTGTGAGTCAGACTGTTGGTGTGTACTGCCCCCTGCTGGTTTATCCTGTCGATTACATCTATATAAGGCCAAAAGTATATGGACACCTGAGTTTTGTAACTACCTGCTGCTATAATAACATACACTGTGATCTTGTTCCTTCCCACCCGTTCATAAATGTAATATATGTACATATATATGTGCATATAAAATAAAATCATATTTGAAAATTATATATGAAGCTTTTTAGAAATTAGAAACAATTTCATATATTAACAAATGTATAAGCCGTATATATAATACCCATATATACCCATCATAGTCTGTGTTCCAGTTCATTTTAAAGGTGTTAGATTGGGTTGAGGTCTGATTTCTGTGCAGGTCTCACACACCAAACCGGGAAAAAAACATTTCTTAAGGGACCCAGGTTGTCAAGTTGAAACAGGAAGTGGACTAAAACATGTTGTTGTATTTTCACTTCATACAAATCTTAACATTGTGTGTCAGTTTGACACTCATGTACTCATTTACGTGCCACTCCCTGTCTAATCTGCAGCGTTTCCCCACCTGCAGCCGTCACCTGACTTCCACACCACCCTGCACACCTGTTCCCGACCCTCCAATCAGCTCCCTGACTTAAAAACCAGTCACTTTCCCTTCAGTTTCCTGGCAGAGAGGCCGTTCACACAGAGCTGCTGTAGACTGGGGAGTCTTCATGCTGACGGGATATTCAGTTTGAAATCTTTCATGTGTTGTTCAGACACATAATGAGGGTTTAGGTGTTTCTTTCCTTTCGAGTCTTGCCCATGTCACTGTGGAGGGTGATGAGGATGTGAACATCAGGTGAGGTTCGGGTCAGAACTATTTTTACGCATCACATTAACAATGTCTGGCAAGAACACAGGAATATTAATAATACAGGAAGATGTTTTGCATTGTAGCCCAAAGCATCATTCACTTTATTGTGTTGTAAATAGGGAAGATTGAAATTACCACTGATCACTGAAATCTCTCATTTACAAAATTTGCACAATAGATTTACCCAGATTCAGTTTCCTGTTTGCTGTAATTGTCCTTGAGAGTTCACCTGTGGCAAATTGAATTGATTGGACACAGTTGAGAAACACCTGTGAGTATAAGGTCCCACAGTTCACACTGTAACTCAGGACAGAAGCCGTGAAGTCTGAAGAACTCTCTGTAGACCTTCATGATAAAACTGATCAGGACAAGAGAATAAACCCCAGGAGAACAGTGGCCTCAGTAACAGTGAAATGGATGAACTCTGGAACCAGCAGGACTCTTCTTAGAGACTCAGTACCCGGGCTAGAAGGGTCCTGGTCAGGGAGGAGACCAAGAACCCGACGGTGGCTCCAGCAGAGCTTCAGAAGTCCTCCCCAGAGATGGAGAACCTGCTGGAGGGACGAACGTCTCAGCAGCTCTTCAATCGGACCTTTATGGTACTGAAGACACTTACAGTAGAAGACATATCACATTTAAAGGAGGATGAGGAACCAGATTCTCTGGGCTGTGGAGACAAAAGCTGAACCCTCCGGGCAGAACTCCAAACACAATAAACAACACAAGTGTAAAAACTTGACTGTAGATACAAGAGGAATGCAGGACAGGAACCAGATGAAGGAAACGGTCAGGAAGTGGAGCTGACATAGTACAATATGGAGGAAAGCATATAATGTCATGCAAAGTGCTGAGGGAAGTACGTAGTCGTTTTTAATTAACTACTGAAAAGAAACGGGTCCAGCACAGAGAATTTACTTCTGTCTTATTTTTTTTCTCTGTTCATTCTGTTAAATAAACACAAACATCAAGCAGGAGAAATGTGGTCTTTAACATTTTCTTTGAGGAGTCGTCATGTGAGACGCTTCTCTTTTTAAAAAAATAACCTTGTCGTGGGCAGAAGATGCACCAGAGCCGCCGTTCTCTGTTCATAATCGACCTCTGAACTCCGGGAGCTCCTGCGAACGAGGCAACTGACTGAACTGAACCAGCCCAGAGCTGCTGAAACTTTTATGCTGACAACAAGTTTCAGGGAGATTCTCCCGCTAACGCCGTGCTGAATTATAACGAGGCTCGCTGTTTGACCCCCGCAGTGAAACCAAGCTGAAGATGCTGTTTCCAAAAAAACTCAGATCATGCCAAAAGAACCACCCCCCCCCCCCAAATCCTTCCCTCCCGCCCTCCCTATTAGTTTCCATCAGCCCTTTATCAAAACCAGGAAATAACAGTTGGACAAAGCATTAGTACAGTGTAGGCATTCAGAGTTTATTCTGAAATTAAATGAGTGCAGATCTCACAATAAAACAGTTTGTGTCATAGTATTTCTCTTCTATTTAAATATTTTTTTTTTTTTGTAAATGGTGGTGAGGTGTTCACTGCCTGTGGGAGACCTGAACACTTAACTAACCTGAGGAGCTATGTTATTGTTATTGTTGTTGTTGCTGTTTTAAAAAATACAACACTGGAGGTGAGGACGATCCTCATCTTACAACTGTCTGTGTCTCGCTGCTAGAAATTTAATACTAAGCGCAATCATATAAAAGCTCTTATCAGTGCAGATGAAAGCAATAGTAACATTGACAATATGTATAACAAGGCAGCTTTAAATCTAAGCTAGTTAGCAGTTTCCCCCTCGCAATGGAATTTAATTGCAGGAACAAGTAAATCCACAAATACATTTTGAATACAACAGCACACAGTCTTGACAGTGCTGACCTTTTTAGAGAATGGAAAAACTGGAGAGTTCAAAATGGACGACTTGATCCTATTAGCCAGTTAGCTCTGTTGCACCACAGCCTGTCCACTTCCTGTTTGTGCCATTGTACCGAAACCTGCTGCAATTCACTGCGCTCACTTAATTTTTTTGTTAATGAATTGGAGTGAATGGAGCTAAACGGTTAAAATAATTATGTACACCTGCTTTTAGACAAAAAAAGCCCAAATTCTATGGTTCTATATTCTATAGTTTTTGCAGATACAGGATCTATTCAGCAATAAATCAAAGTCTTAAAGTCTTTTTGTTTTTCTTACAGGGAATGCAATTTTGCCCATAAAATGTTAGCATTCTTCTAATGTATGCTGATTGGTCGGATTTACGACTAATTGCTACAGGACACCTTTCCTGGGATTTGAAATGAAGTTGAATGACTGTGGTTAAAACAAAAAACTTACAGCTTCAGGTGTAACACATGCGCGTTAAGAAGCAGTTAGCTAGCTTGCTAGCTGACCTTTCACTGGGTCCGTAACAGTTAACTGTGTAACTAGTGTTTCTGACATCTAGCTGGAAAAGGTGAAAGACTATGCTAGCATGTTGCTGCCTGCTAAGTGTGTTAGCAATTAGCTCGCTGGCTACAGTAGTTCGCCAAGGACACAGATTTTCCAAATTACCCTATTAATGCTTTTAAAACCACTAGGGGGTGTTATGACCTCCTCCGGATGATAGAGCTTTAGTCAGATATGGAGAAGGGTGGAGCTTAGGAACTGCTTCCTTCCTACAATATATGTCTGTTATGTAAGACTACTACAATACTTCTGGCCATAGAGTAACAAAAAATATAATTCACAAAAAAATAAACGTTTGCTCTTCAAGCAAGATTTTCTACAATAGAAAGCAGTGAAAGCAATGAAATGTTCCTGCAGCATCGTCCTTCTGTCTCCGGCTTTCAGTTTCATTCTCTTAAAAGGCAGAAATGTCGTAAAAAAAGTAAATGAGTGATTTATTGACCGTGTAGTCCTCTAATTACAGTGCAGAGGTTAAAGGTCAGGGGTCGAGGGTGGTTCCCTTCAGTAGCCCTTCATGGCCATGGACGATCCTCCCGTGCTGTCATGACGTTTGACCTGGTGGATCATCAGGAAGGAGACCACCAGGCCCAGCAGCTGTAAAGACAGGTCGTCAGTTAGAGAAACATTCAAACTGTTCAACACCTTTTTAATTCAAACCAGAAGTGAAAGACGCCAATGTGAGCAACCATCTGTCTAATCCACACTGCATACAACTGCTGCTAGATGGAGTCTGACAGCTGCTGTAAAGATGTTTTTTTGTTTGTTTTTGTTTGTTTGTTGGTTTAACAGCTGAATGAGTTGTTGAGCTTTCTGATCTCATTTCAGGGGATGAGTGGAACTGAAAAAAATAAACAGTTTTCGCCCAAAACACAGTTGCAAACCGGGAGGTACGACTGGGTCTCTACACTTTTTTAAACGTTTAAATTTCAATGATATTCTCAGTGTTTTTCAATATAGCGGTGTCCTGGATAGCAAGTAAATGTTAATCAGATTAAATATTTCAGCTTTGTATCCGTGAAAGAGTCCTCCGTCCCGAAACTGAGATCAAAACATTCCCTGTACCTGTATCACTAACGTCCGATCCAAGAAATCGAGGCTGACCAGAGGCTTTACTTTTGCTTTGCTTCAACTACGCTGACCGTTAGCTTGCTAAGCCAACAGAAAGTATTGGCTGTACAAAAAACTAAAGCAAATTCTTGCTGAAATACATTTTACCTTAGCAAAACATAAACCTGACATCGGTTCAGCGCCTTCTACAAGACAACAGCCCAACATTGATCCAAAATCTAACAACGTGTCCCGACACTGTGTTCGGAATTTGAGGCTAACGTTGGGGCTAAAGCTAACATTAGTTAAGCTAAGTGTGAAGTAGTTAACTGCACGAACATGAACTCAAGAAACCCTTGAAAACAGATTTAAATTTAGATTTAAATGATGTTAAGTATTTCTCGTAGTTGGGCAGTTAGCAATAAAGTTAGCCTAGCGTTGCTGCTGAGAGGACCAAACCCAAAGCTTTATATGCGCATTGGGATAATATATCTTGAAAGTTTTGGAAAGGAGGTTGGTGACGATATCTGGATAAAAATGCAGTCACAAAACACAACAACAACAACAACAACAACTAATGAGAATAACAAACTTACTGCAGTGACGGAAAATCCAAAGAAGAAGCCCATGACGATCTTCAATAGTAGGTCCACCCATGAAAAGATGGCATCACTGCAGGTCTGCAGACAGTGAGGTGGAGAAAGGGTCATTACCTGGAAAGATCACCACCTGGTGGACTTGCTATTGCTTTGATTGATTGCTTGTTTGATTGAGTACCTGTTCATAAATTTCGGATGGGCCCATGGTTCCCTGTAAGAAAACAACAGCAGAGTATTGTCACCATATTTAGCAAAGAGAAACAGGCCACTGCTTATCCTCACACATCCAAAGTAAAGGCCTCAGTTTTCTGACAGATTTCAACTTTTAACTCCAGAGATCTCGATCAATGGAGCCACAAACCTACAATTAACCAACATTTCTAAATCTGATATTCCAGTTTCACTAACCAAAGGTTTGGGTTTACATTTGCTATGTCCTCCGAAGAGGCCAGGTGCACGCGAGCTGCACTCACAGGATTCAGGGATTTTATTTCCCCAGTCGCTGGCGCTCGACAGCCCACAGCACTGGGCCTGCAAACACATGAGAAAGTGAGTTTCAACGATTGGACATAGTCTTCGACAGGGGGGGGGTTTATTTAGCTTAAATGTGAAATGTTAATTTTCAAATTTCAGTGCAGTACATTAAAATACAAAGAACATTACAGTCATCTGTATCCCTTCAAGCAGCTGTCTCAGTCCCTCGTCTTCCATTAAGGGCTTTGCAATTTCAGCGGAGATGTTCTTGAACTCATCTCTGATCTGCAAAGAGATTATGAAGCAGGTCGAGGTTTTATATTAATACTGTGAAAGTATAAATGAATCAGTCCACAGAGAAATGCACACAGCCTGTATTCAGAAACTGAGCCTTAAAACCAGCCGCCAGGACTTCTGGAACTTTAGCCCCGCCCACCTGGACCCACCATCCAAACCTTGCAGGATTTGTTTGGTATATTCGGTTGGTATTTGGTATATTTTTAATGCATCGCTCAGAAAAAAAGGTCAGCCAATCAGAGAAGAGGCTCAGAGCCACAGGTTGCATCAAGTTAACAAAGGTAGCGTCAAGATGGACAGAAATAGAACAACATTTAGCATCGAGGTGACAGATGGAGAGTGATGGAGTCAGAACAGAGAGAGTAAAAACAAGATCAAGATAAAGAGAGAAAAATTAGCATCAAAAAATCAATAGATAGTAAATAGATGAAGATAAATGACCTTGTTTCTTGCGACAACGATAACAATGCCAAAGATCAGCATGATGACCATCCCAACCCCCATGAAGCCTGCGAACTGTGTGATGGAACAAGAACAACATTCAAAGTTTAATCCAATCAAAGAGACGGATATCTCAGGTGAAAAGTTAATACTTATTAGTTCCGCCTCTTGTACGTACTATTTTTAGGAATATGCCTTTCTCACTGCAGCCTGCGTAGATTCCCAGGCAGGAGATGCCGAGGACGCCGATGGCGAACACCCACAGCCATCCCAGACCGGGGGTCCCGAACGCCGACAGCTACTCCGCCATGACAGGACAAAGACACAACCTCAAACACTGAGTTACTGGAAATTTAAAATGACATTTTTCTTACCATCAATAAATAAAAAACACACATTATACAATCAATACTTTACATGTTAAAGATAAAGTCTAAATATCCACAGGACGTGTTGAGTTTTTATAATTTACTATTCTGAGCATATACCAGTATTTATTTTATTTTATTTTATCACTGATGATGCATCTTAGGACAATGATAATAATTAATATTTATCTATTTTTGATGTAGTTACTCTTTAAATTATTATTCAGATTGCGATACAAGAAATGATGGATTCAGAATTTGTTGATTTTATTGTCTTTGGCTTAACGCTACACGGCAGATTCACATCCAGAATCCAGATGTTAAAGAGGCGGTTCAGGTCATGTGACGTGGAGTTGCGTGAGGTTCTTATCTACAGTCGGTGTACGTAGATCCGGATCAGCGCGCTCACGGTTTCGAGGAGCTCCAGTGTAAGATCAGTTCGTCGTTGGTGTTTTCATGGGATTTTATTGGCAGAGCGTGATGATTGCAATCAAACGTGTTGTGACATTTATATTTAAATATATGACGCCAGTTTTTTCATCCAGTGTAATTTCACAGACCAAAACATTGTATTTTATTGGGGCCGGTTCTGTTTAAAGGAACCATATCAGGTTTCCTGGAAAAAGCGGTTACTGGAATGCTGGAAATCTAAAACCTGAGCGTGTTTTTTGGAACAAGCTCAACAGAAATGGAAGTCAAATTTGATTATTTAAAAACAATGGCCCGAGGCCGTTCTCTTCCAGAAATATAAATCATCCGTCATGTAACCCTTCAGTATTTCTGATCTGATAACATTGTGAGAGCCATCCTGGTTTTGTGTCAACTGTGGAAATAAAACCCCACCCCACCCCCCCACCCCCCCGAGCAACATCTGTTCTGCATTAAGACAAGAAACCAGAGCCTGCACTACATCTGGGCAGCTGTTCGCCTCCTCATAAGACTCATTATCCATCACCTCGGCTTGTTCTAAACATTTCCCCTCAGGTATTTTCACATGAGCTCCAAACAGGATTACAACATGCCCCGTCCTGACGAGCGCAATCCAAAACAATCTTCACAAATGCAAACACACGGTTTTCGTTCTGATTAAAACCACAAGCAGCTTTTACTCTGGTCACACAAGGACCTTTCTTTAAATGTTGCAATAAATGAAAAAGCCATTATGATTAAACAGTTGATTCATTTGTGGTTTGTTTATTGCTTAAAGGATAATTCAGGTTTATTGTAACTTTGGTTTTTATTCTTGTAGGTTTATGTTTCAGTCAATCAAACTCAAACTCAAAGTGAGCACAGCTGAGATGTTTACGGCGGTTAGATATGACGGTAAAAACTATGAAGTTCATCCCATAATGCTTTGCACTATTTGTCCTTTTGTATCGTCCTGGTAAAAAAACAAAACAAATGATAAGATACAAATATGATGACTGGCTTTATGTTTGTTGTGTTCTGATTCCACACTGAAAAACATGTGGATTACTGTTGTTGTTGTTGTTGTTGTTGTTGTTGTTGTTTACCTGGTAGCTGATGCTGGTGGCCTTCACTGCCGTGAAGATCAGCAAACATCCAACGATCTGAGGACACATCACATTAGTTAGCGTGAGTTTAACAAAATAAAAGCTCCACGTATGGAGACTGAAGAGTGACGCCATAAAACTGATTCTTTAAAAGAAGAAAAAATAAAAATATAAATCTGAATTTCAATGTTAAAATCCCACATTGTCTCCAATATGACAAAAACAACAAAGTTTGTTTATCTAAATCCATTCGTCCCTTTGTCGCTGCTCGTTTCCCCACTGTGGGACTGAGAAAGGATTATTATCTTATCTTATCTTGGACAAAGTCAAACTCATATAACTTTATTTCATATTCTAGTTTGGATCCTAGAGTTTCCTACAATGTTAAATGCATCGGGTGTAGAAAGTGTGTAAATGTTTCACAGGATATTCTGAAAATCAATCATACGAAAGGTTTGAGTTCATGTAAACATTAAACAGCTTCAAAAACACCAGAAACAACCTGATGACATAATATAAATGACATTAAACAGCCTTTTACAGCAGCTTTAAAAACTGGAAGTGGCTGGAAAATGGTCTCTAACATTCATAAAGTGTGTTTACTATGTCATTTATATTTATAATTTTATATTATATTATCATGTTTTGTATTGTTTTATTATTTATATTTATTTATTGTCCTCCAGGCATCACATCTGCAGTCGTTGACGCTTTATTCTTCGTAGCTGTATTTCTGCTCTGAGCCACTAGAGGGAGACACAGATCTAAACACTCAGACTTTCTGTGACCGACCTGAAGGTCGAAACAAACACTCACTCACAAGAAAAAAGAAAAGTGTGTCGGGCACCAAGAAAAGGAAAAACATCACTTTCATCTGTGTTTTTCATTCTTGAGCCTCATTTTGTCTTTTTCATCTCGGAGAAATGAGTTAATCTTCATTATTGTTCCTTATTGTTTTTAAAGTGACACTTTTAATAACGATTACATTCCTTCACTAAAGAAAACAAAAGGCGGCTCCTTTAATGTTTCCGCCCTTCTTTAAATTGATTTTCTCTTCTGCTGGTTTTTTCTTTGCCCATCCAGCTGAGTGCCTGATGTTTCTGCAGCAGCTTCATTAGTGAGAGTAGTGAGGGTTGTGTGGGCGGGTTGAAATATGAACCTGCATCAGAGCTTTTCACTTTAGCTTCTGCTCTTCGTCTTGAGGGTTTTACTGGAAGTGAATTTTTATTGAACATCAGCCAAAAAAAAAAAAACCGCACAAAAAAAAAATCAGTTTGATGTTTTATCACTTTCCTACATGACACCACCAACACTGCCACCATTTTGTTGTTGTTTTGTTTTGGGCTTTTATTGTCAATAAATCTGCATCTTGTAGTTTTGATACTACACATTTTTTCTCCACCGTTTGTTTTCAGAAAAAGCTAAAAATCAAACAGATTTTTTAACAAACAATTATTATTAAACAATTATATATTGTCTTTTGTTGCCATGTTTTCACCCAGCTCATGCGTCCCTGTCCGTTTATGAACATGTAAAATTAAAACTGAATTGTTTAAGGAGGGTGAAACTAAGATGAACAAGAATTGCGTAACTACTTTTTTGGTGGATTGTTTTTTCCCAGTTTTCCTCTTTTTAAAAAAACAATCTTTCGTTTCAAACACAAATACTAAACTAAATAAAAAATTAAATAAACCAAAGATATAACTGAAAATGAAATTAGAAATATAAAAAAAAAAAAGGAAAAATAGGAAAATAGTTTTTCTACTTACAGCAAACAACACATTGAAGAAGATGAAGAGACATTTGAGGCATCCATTAATTTTTCCCATCTTCAGTTTTCAGTGATTTGTTCTCAGCAGATGAAGAAGTGAAGCAGTGTGTGTGTGTGTGTGATGATGTGCAGCAGTGTGTGCTGTGATAAAGTACATGCACAGACAATCTGCAGGAGGATAGACGCAGAGTTACAACACACAGAGCTGCACTGCCGTCAAACTCTTCTATCTACTTCTTAAAGCGGAAGCGATCAGGGGAACAAATCAAGGGAAACGACAAGATGCAACTGAAAGGGTTTCACCTGCGACTGAATAAAACTTCTTTTACACTTATTAAGTCATTAAAGAAGTTTTTATTGTATTCTTATGATTTTAACTTTTGCAGATTGAGTTCAGCACTTGAAGACATGTCTTTTTCGTATTTTACCTTTTTATCCTTTTTAATTATAAGAACACGCAAAATTAATTCACAACATTCACATAGAAGTTTGACTATTTAAAACATTCGTTCAAACATGTTTTAAACATGGTGTTTGATTGTTTTATAATGAGGCTTAATTTCCAAATGTAATGTTTGAGAGGGTGTGAGGAGGACTGAACAAAGTGTGGGAGCGCTGAACATTATTTGTCTAGATGATCTAGTGCGGAGAAAGTTCTTGACGAACTGTGATTCAGGGTTCAAGGAAATTCAAATGTCATTTTATTGACAAAAAGAATAGATACCAAACCAAACGAGGGGAACAGACGCTGTGAAAATTAAAGCTTCCGTAAACTATGTCTTGAAAACAGTAAAATGTAATTCTTGGAAAGAAAAAAAGGATTTTTAATTAAAGAATCAAATATAACAGAAAAAAGACCAAACAAACAAATGGAAAAACAGAATAAAAGAAGAAACTGCTGCTCCAGAAGAAAAAGAAGAAAGAACAGAAGTTATTTACATGAAAATGATGTTCTGTTGCACCTTTGTGTCCGATCTGACTGCTCTAGATCTATGAAGGGCTTACAGCAGGAAGACCGCACCCCTTTGTAGTATGTATGTGTGTGTATGTCTGTGTGTATGTGTGTGTGTGTGTGTGTGTGTGTGTGTGTGTATGTGTGTGTGTGTGTGTGTGTGTGTGTGTGTGTGTGTGTGTGTGTGTGTGTGAGATAAGGCCTCCATCTCTCCTGCCAACTTCTCAGAAATGAAAAATGTTAGGGTCAAGAAAAAAAACAAACATATGCTGCTTCTACCTCTGAGAAGAGAAAACTGTGGGCGGGGCAGAACAGAGCCCCTCCCCCTCCCCCTCCCCCCACCCCCTGTCCATGTGAACTGAGCAAAAGCAGATGTTGAAAAAACACATCATGAAAATTGCACAACCAATTACAGCTCGTTACCCCCCATCCCCCCCCACCCCCCCATCACCCCCATCCCCCCCCACCCCCCCATCACCCCCATCCCCCCCCACCCCCCCATCCCCCCCCCCCCCCCCATCCCCCGATCACAGACACATTCAATTACATCAGGATAAATTCATGTTAAATAACAAATTCAAATACATGTTTTAAAGAAGCAGTGAATTTTTTCTCAGTTGGACAAACATCATGTTGCAAGAGCTGGAAAGAATGAGGGGCGACAGGAAGTGTAAGACAACTGTATCCTGAACCGTTGCCCTGACAGCAGAAGCTCATGCTCATCACAGGACGACACTGATTGCTTCCTGCCCCCCCCCCCCCCCCCCCCCCCCGTCCCTTGGGATCACCGTCGCCCCGTGTGTTTGGGGACCCAGAGTCTCGCCAGACATATCTATATTTTTTAGTATTTCAATATGAAAATCTTTTCTCTTTTCTCTTCCTGTGAAAATGTGATTTTGAGAAACTAGCTAAAGCGATCGTTAAATTAAAACCACACGTAGAGAAACTTCCAGGTCGCTGTGACTTTAAATCGCCTCCGACGTACAAACAAAAACCATGTTACCGATCCAATTCTAGCAAAACATTTATATGCAACACGTTATTTTCCCCCTCGTGTTGGTTGTGATGCAGTCGGCCTTCGAACGCGTCCTGCTGAAGGACCCTCAGTCAGAACAGGTGCAAACACCTGTCAGGGTTTACCGCTGCTGTGCAGGACGTTTCAGGTGCATTAATCGTGACCTCTTGTTCAATTAACCAATTTCAAAAAAAGGTAAAACTGTGTCACGTTTCAGTTCTGACCGGCATCCGGTTCTTTTTTCTTTTTTTGTTGTTGACATGAGCAGCAGGAAGCAGAAACCACTGACTGTAACCTGGGTCCATCAGAAGCCTCAAAGCTCGAGTCCTAATGAAGCAGATACACATCAGTGTAAGTTCATTTCCTGCCACTTTCATGCAGGCGGGTACACGACATCCTGTCTGGACGACCTCAGACTTAGACTCAGATTGAGATTCAACGATTAACAATTATATTTGGATGAATTAAATTTGCCCAAATCATGAGATTGTACCTGTGTGTTCACTGGGGAGCTGCCGATGGATCCTGCACACGAGCGAGCAGGTGGGTGGAGAGTGTCCTGTCTAATCTTGGGGGGAAGTAAAGTCAAGTCTCTTTGACCATGGTAAGAACGCTTCCCTCCTCCTGGGCGGGACAGTCAAGAGGACACGCTGTCAGTTTCTTTGGTGAGCAGGTCACAGCGCTCTGTAGCATTTAACCCTTTAAGACCTGAGGCGCCCTCGACTGTTAGCGGCGAGCTCATTGTGACCCCCCGCAGCGAATCGCGGTGAATTTAATTTGTCACATGTCTTTGAAAACGACGTAATCTTATAATGCACCTGTACGCTGCATCCGATCTTAACGGGTTAAGACTTCGGTCCCTTGACAACCTTCAACAGGAAGAAACTGGATGCTAGTATGCTAAACTGACTAGCTTTCACTCTGGAAGCTATTTAGCCTAGCATACGTGTGTGAAAATGTGTCTTAGGACACGTTGCAAAAGGTTGATAAAGAAATGAATAAAATATAAACCAGCAAGAATAAAACAGAAAAACACTTTGTACACAAACAGAGAATTCACACGTGTAAAAACCTAATTTTTCGATCTAATAAGTCCAGGATTCCTTCAGTCAACCAGTAAGCAAGACTCCTTACTTGAACTTAGGAGGCGTTCCTCTGAACAGTTACATCAGATACCTGCCAACCAATCAGGATCCAGGATTCTTCCCTCCGTCTGGAGTTTGCCTGTGGCTTCAGGAATGTGCAGGTCTGAGCACAGAGGATTTACGAGCCTCATTGTTTACGTTTTTATTGGAAAAGCTTCACCGACACCGACCCGAACTTTAACAGCAGACCACAGTGAGGATGGCGGGGGGGGGGGGCGACTTGTTTACTTGTTTACTTAAATTCACACACATAGAAAGTTAAATGTTAAAGTCATCAGTGAAAGGCTCAAAGTGGAAGAAAAAAAAAATATATGAAAAACACAATTAGTTGTTATTATTCACATTTTAATGTCAAAAACAAGCATTTCTTATAAATAACGTAAGAATCTGAAATCAATCCCTGTTTTTATTTTTTCTGTTAAGATGTTTCCAACCACTCAAAGCTTCATCACATTCACAGAAACGAAACAATGAGGTTCGTTTGTGGTTTGACCACCAACGGCTGGAGACAGTTACTGGACGCAGCGTCTCAGACGTCCCGTCCTCATGGTCGCGTCAGCTGATGACCACGCGACAGACCGGAAAGATGCAACATGTAAATCAGGCTGAGAGGAGGTGAATCTCTCAGCGTCTTCTCTGACAGATGTTTCTTTGATCGGTTTTTGAAGGAGAAGTGAAAAGCAAGATTTTAGGGAACTAAAGGTTTTGGTTTCAACTCCTCGTCAATATGTTCACATCATCATCACCTTCCTCTCCTGCGCCGACCGGACTCAGAGGTTTTGCAAAGAAAATGAGACGTGGATCTCAATCAGTCTGCGAGAGAAATTTCCCGTTAACAAGAAGTTAAGAGCAGGTGCTGGTTACAAGCAGCACGCACACACACACACACACACACACACACACACACAGGAGCTTCTTAATACGTATCAAGGTATTTTAACGATGAGTCATCAGTGTTGCACGCGGCGGGGGGGCGGAGCTGTGAGGATGTGAGCGACAGACACACCTTAAAATCTAAAGAAAAACCAAGAGATGGAAAGTGAAAACACACCGTCAGACGAACGAAGGGTAAATGCGAAGTCACGTGTGTGTGTGTGTGTGTGTGTGTGTGTGTGTGTTGGTACACTTATCTTCTAATCTATGAATTCTTACATCAGCCCGTGACCCTGACGGGACCTTATGACTTATCACGTTACCTTGGCAACGCCCAAAACGTTTTTACTCCCTCTCTTCACTTTCGTCGGTTCATATTTACATAGAAACTTCTTGTTTCTCGTAACAGTAACGTTGGGTTTGTTCCTGCCATCCATCTTCTTCCTCTTCCTTCTTTTTCTTTATGGCGGTTTCCTACTGTTTTCTTGTAACGCTTCTGGGAGTTCCCCTTATAATAAAGCCATTGTTTAATCACAACGCTATGAACTCTGGGTAATTCCCTGAGGCAAACTGCAGAAAAGAGGCCTTCATGAGGATGGACAAACATATAACTCTGACTCCCAAGGTTTGCATTTTGGTAGAAAACGTCCAATCACAGAGCTTTAAATTCTCCTATAATCCGAGGGCAGGAGATGAAATCAGTTCACTTGTTTCAGAAACTGTTTTATCCTCAAACTGTAGTGACGAAGTTTTTTATTTTATTCTTTCTGATTCAGATTCAGATTTTATTTCTCCCACAAAGAGCAGCTCACCCCGACCTCAAGTTACAGACTCACAGACAAAGCATCAACTCGGGTCGATACAAGCAGCAACGAAAACACTTTGTGTCACAGTTTCCATCCTGAATAAATAATATAAGAACAATTTGATTTAAATACGTCATTTAAAAAGAGAAGTGTTGGCGTGTGGACTGACAGCAGAAGGAAAGAAGGACTTTCTCCTGCAGCGAGAGCAGAGGCTCATGGGTATTGTAGTATGTAAAGCCAAGCCAAGCTGCTTCCTCAGAAACGAAGATGAAACTTGTGGTTCAATTACTCCGAAAAAAAAACAAGAAATGAAAGTGGGGATTATTATTGTGTTTGCCCGGCGTCCCTCCCACCATCACCTGACCTCAGGGCGTGAACTGAACCGTCACAGCTCCGACGACTTGTAGCTTCTTCTTCTTCTCCATTAACATGCTTATCGCTGTGTTTATAACGTGGTGTTCTGCTGTGACGCTTCTGTTCGTACCTCAGTTTATAAAGTGGAGAAGAAGTGATGCCACAGGTCGGTCGGCTCTGCGAACGCTCGGTTGTGGTTTTCACACTCGCTCTGAGGATGGAAAGTTAGAGCAGATATGTCAGCCTGTTCATGCTGACGCCCCCCCCCCCCCCCCCACAGCAGCCTGCAGTCTGTCTCGAGGTCAGAGGACAAAGAGGCCGTTAAAACCGTTAGAATAAGAGGGAGTGGACTCTTGTTTCCAGCGGACACACACATGTGCAAGTGCACATAACGTTCAGTATCCGCAAATCTAATTCTCAAAGCGTTCTGTGTAGACTCTCTCCGGGAGGTACTGTTACAGTCACAGTATTTAATGCATTAAAAGCATCAGTTTATAGATAGATACTAACTTTATTTAGTTAACAGTAAACACAGAGAGTATTAAGAATATTTAGTGTTAAGTTGGTAGTTTAAATTGTTTAAACTGTAAAATCAAACGATCATCCTTCAACAGAACCCAGTGTCGACTGTAATCCTTCTGTCAGCTGGTTCCTGAGCTCACATTCACCGTGTTGTGACTCGCACTAATGGTGAAGATCCTCATGAACTCATGGAGGTTAAAACAACATCAATTTAAAACAAAAGATCAATTAAAAATATAAATAATAGATGCATGAATCTAGGTTGTAAATGAAAAAGCATAAAGTGACATAAAATTCCAGGGAGGGATGTTTCTATTATACGTTTTACTATTTTATTTTATTTTATTTTTGTTTAATAAAAAAGTGGGAAAACACTTTAAAAAGCATAAAAATTTTGTTTATATTCAAGAAGAATTAAAAAGTAGAACATAAACACATGGTGTATTTTGATACAGTATATTGTAGAATAAATGGAAATGTTTTATTTTTCTTAACCTCCGAATGATAATAATAATAATAATAATAATAATAATAATAATAAAAATGTTCCTACAAAGAAATATGTAAATTAGTAGCAACAATAAGGAATAAGGAAAGTGCTTGAATGAGTCGGTTTAATCAGTGCACAGTAAATGTACAAACAACACGAAGTGAATGATGAATGAATATTTACACCAGTTCAAATGGAGCTATTTTCTACACAGAACCAAACAACAGGTTCCCTCCAGGAAACTTATTAGAACGTCGCTCAGGATTCGCCTGATGTGTTTTTGTGATTTTCATTCAGTGTGCAACACAATGGGCGGTTGTGGTTTTGGTGAGGAGCCGTTTCTGGTGCATCTGCATCTGAAAAACCAAAAGGTGTTAAAAAAAGGAGGAGGAGGGTAAAACTAGAGCAGGGGGTAAATTCATGAACTCTTTGTGTGAGCTGTGGTCAAAAGAAAACAGGTCATGAGGCAGAGCTGCTGTTAAAGCATCTGCTGACCTGGTTGAGGTGACAAAACACAGCTTTTCAATTCACGATGTTGAATTATATTCTCCCTCTTACCGTCAGTGGGGTCTTGTCGTGGTTCATGGCGCCTGGTTTTCCCGCCTGCTGGCTGCTCAGTCCCTGCACACACCTGTTCCCATTTACCTCATCATCCCCTCTGTGTTTAAACACCTCCCTGTTTCCACTCACCGATTGTCGGATTGTCTTTGTGCTCTCTGCCAAGCGCTTCATACCTCAGTTTGCCTGATTCCTGTTTCTGATTATTTGCTGCTTGACTACAGCTCTGCCAGTAAAGACTCTTTACCTGGCAGCATCCACTCTGTTGGAAACTGGGACCTGGTCTTGATTTTGTAGTTTTGTTACTCAGACTTGTGATTAGCCAGGTTTTGCAATTCTACCTTCTCTCTTGCTCTCTCTCGCTCTCTCGCTCTCTCTCTCTCTCTCGCGTGACTTGTCTTGACTGTGTACACTTTGAAATTTTGACCTTTTCTGCCACAAAGGTTTTCTTACTCACACATGTCTTAGTCACAGTTGATGATCTCTCTCAGGTCATGTAGGATTTTCTTTTGTCTTGGTGACTTTGACGGCAGGTTTGTCGTAGGTTTTCTGGCTTAGACTCGTCACAGTTACGTAGGTCTCTCCTTCAGACTTGTTTCAACCACGTAGGAGTCGGACTTTTTGATCATCTGGATTGTTTTGCCTTTGCAACTTTGACCTCTCTCTTCCACACAGGTTTTGTCATTCAGACCTCGTGTTACGACCCGGCCTTGGGGAAACCCTGGCGACTCCCCTCTTCCCAGCTCCCGAGAACCACCAGCCACAAGGAATTACAGCCCATTAGGTTTTCTATTCAAGATGTGTTTATCTTCAGGCTGGGCCAACGGCAAAATAACAAACAGAAGTGACTCAGACTAAAGAACCTAAACTTACTTACTCAAACAAAAGAGGAACAAAAAGACAAGCCGCTAACCTAACTCCTAACCTGACAAAAACAGGAGAACATTGGGTTAAACAAAATTGCCCCCCACCCCTACGGCACCTGGGCTGAGCTTTCACATGAGCAACTATATGCAATATCCGAACATGTGGAGAGAGATGAGCGCCTGCAGAAGCTGGAAGAAGCCGGCCTTAACACTGCAAGCCTGCAGGCTGGAACCAATCAGCTGCCTGGAACAACCTACAAACTCACACAGTCAATCATTCAATCAGGCCCTGCACACCTGCATCCCAACACACACACACACACACACACACACACACACCTCAGCAGGAACCCTAGAAAGAGAGATCCACAACACAAGCACAACATTAAAACGCACACAAATTCTCCATCAGAAAACCAACCAACACCTCGTGACACACACTTGTCTGGGTCTCGTAGACGATGTGTTGGTCATATCGATTTCTTGACTTCCCTTCGTGTAGGTTTTCTAACTCTTGGTCTGACGCGACTCGTCTTGGTTGTGACTCAAACTGAAAGACGTCTTCTGGTCCCGTGGATTTCTCTCAGTCATGTAGGTTCTGACTCTACATGACTGAGTCTTCTTTTCAAGCCCGTAGTGTTTGCATTAGTCATGTAGGTTTTTCTTGACTCTTTTGTCATGCTAACAAAGTAATGTTTAATTTCACTTATGGACAGAAACTCTCACGCTTCAGCTGAGACAGATTTTTGTCCTCTGGTTTGTGCTTTATGCTTCATTTGCCGGCAGTGTGTCTGTGGAGGTAAGTGTTGGTGAATGTGTTCAGCTGCTCCGGTGACAGACACAAGGAGCTTCCCCCCAAAGAGACTCTGACCTTGTCTCAGGAACAACAGTAACACTGATAAAGAGGCCGGCGCGCCATATATTTCCCATCTTATCGCACCGTAAATAGACCTGGAAGCCGCCAGGAACACTGATGAGACTCTCAATGTACAGATAGATTTAAATGTTATGAACACACAAGTAAGACATTTGCAGCGATGACCTTGGTGCCAAAGGAAGGCGGCGTTTCACTTTCTGTTCCCCCTCAACAGTTTCCAAGATCAAATAATTAGTCAGCTGTGAAAATCAATTTGCAAAGAATGAAAGATTTCTGTGTGAAAATAATATTTAGTCATCTCTTTTCAAAGTTACATAATTGATGTGAGCTGTTTGGAAAGGTTAACCCCGTCCAATTTCAATTACCACTCAACATAAAATTACCAACAAAACATTTCACAACATTTTTTCCCGGTAACTATCTTGTATTAACTTGATGAAATATGCATCATGCTAAAGAAAAAGTCACTAATTTGTCTAGGATCAGAAGGATTCATCCTCCGGGGAGCACGCACTGTATGTCTTCGGTAAATGTCATCGTAATGCACCGAATAAAATGTTGATATTTGCTTTTGTACAAGTGGAAAATTTGTCCTGATGGTGCCACCAGACAAACGAAGCCCATCAGCCATCGGTCATAGCGGTTTTATCTCTGGGGACGATGAATATCAACAACAGAACACAAACAAATGAAAAGTCAGTAGCAGGGTTTTTGCAGTTGGTTCGATGATTTCGGGAGGTAATGGAGTCGGTGAGGAGGCGGAGAAGAACCGCAGACTACAGGGAGTCAGCACTTTACAGAAACGCTCCCTGCAGACCTCCCTCCACATTAATTAGCTCCCTGCACTAAGAGAGGAACACACTTATCATAACACACACAGCAAGACTCACTTATTCTCTGACCACGCAAAACCATCTATTTAAAATGTATGTTTTTCCCATGATGATCGCTTTGTCTGTTGGTCCACCAGTTTGTTTCTAGATATGATTCACTATGAATATAAACATTTAAATACACTTTATACTATGAATGAATAACATTTCCTGATATCTAATTATGTAAAAGACAAGGCCCGACCTATTAGTTCCTCCAGTGGTTACTCAAACTGGAGGAAATAGTACATTTGTTGGGGACTACTTTCTGTGGCACATTAATCTTTGCTCAGCGTGGCTCACTAATGTGTTTTTAATAGGTTTCAGTAACAGTGCAGCTCTATAGCTCAGGCTTTGGATACACACTTGTTAATGAGATAATTTCATTATTACTTATCCTTTAATGTATTTTTTCTTAAATCCAAAAATAGTCCGACCGGTGTCCCTCTCTGCAGAGTTCAGAGAGTTTGGGGTTTTACTGGGTTTGAGAGGAGCCGCTGGCGACGCGTTACATCGTCTCTCCGCCTGAACTGCAGATGACAGATAGCTACAATCACATTAGCTAGTGAGTTGTTTACTGCTGCTGCTCTTCCTGCTTTACATCTCCATCTGTATCCACTCACGTAGAGCCAGGGTTTAATTTCATCATTAGCGTGTTCATGTCAGCAAAGCATGCTAATCAGGAAATGAAAGGGAGGGAGGGGAAAAAAAAAAACTTGAATAAATGAGAAATCTAATGAATATAGATGCTCCCACGCAGGTGTACTGCCTGATAGAATTAAGCTATTAACATCCTGTAATGCTCTGTGTTGTATTATGGCCTTCACCTGTGGCTGTGGGAGGTTTTAATGTTCACTATCATCAAAACACTAAACGAGGGAATATCTTTCACTTGAGGCTCATGCACCTCACTGTGTGCAGAAGTTTAGATGTCATGTGAGGGTTAGGGTTAGGGTTAGTCATCTGGCCTCTTTAAATGAGAAATAACACGTCGTCAGACAAACAGACTCCAGGGAGTTACTGCTCCCTGTTAGCTGTTAATGCTAACGATGCCTTTGAAACAATAGAAATAAAACGTACAAATGGCTCCTTTTTAAAGGTCTGTGTCCATGTGTAGTGTGATTATAGATCAGCTCTAGCTTCTATATTAATACTGTGAAAGTATCAAAACCTCAATCCACAGAGAAATGCACACAGCCTGTTGTCAGACCAAATTTGTGGATGATGAGGTAACGCTCCATTTTCATCATCACGCTTATCATGTCAAAGATAAGGTGGCTGAGCTCAAGGCCTCCCTCGTCTCCCTATGGCATGATTTAACTACAAATATGAAACTGTGACTGTTCTCCATGAGCTCCGTCCTTTCAGCTGAAATTGATTGACTTTGTTATACTCAAATACAAAAGACAGCTGCTTCTTGTATCATTTATTTGTTCATTTCTCTGCGAGGAAATACAGAATTACCACGACGCCTGTGTCCAGAAACTGAGCCTTAAAACCAGCCGTCAGGACTTCTGGAACTTTGTGCTTTTATTGACAGAGCAGTGGAGAGAGACAGGAAATGGGGAAGCAGAGAGAGGGGGAATAACATGCAGCAAAGGGCTTGTCCGGTGCAGGACTTGAACCGGGGCCAATTGCAGCGAGGACTGTAGCCTCTGTATGTCGGGCGGATGCTCAACCAACTGAGCTACTCGACGCCCCGACTTCTGGAACTTTGTGATGTCACAACAAAGCAGTCACCAAGCCCCGCCCACCTGGACCCACCATCCAAACCTTGCAGGATTTGGTTTCTCTGAGTGTTTTTACCTGAAATCTGCTTTATTTTTATTGAATCACTCAGAAAACAGTCAGCCAATCAGAAGAGAGGCTCAGAGCCTCCTCTCTTCTGATTGGCTCACCGACCTGTTGTTACTAGAGCTCCAGAGAGAAGCCTGAGAGAGGAGATGTAAAACTACACTGAGATGGTTTTTATGTCTTTTTATGAATCAACACTTGTTGTTAAAATCACAAATATTTTAAATAAAGTCCTTTTTTAAATTGCACCTCAGAGCAAACGAGGAGAGAGGAACCACAGGCTTCAGAGGTCTGTTACTGGATGGCAACGCCCCCTTCACTGGAATATGTTTATTGATCGGTCAGATGACGTCATTGGTTGTTTCTACGTCTCTATATGTTAAAGGTTTCCTCTGAGTTTCCCTCCACTGTCACTTTGCAGTCAGTTGCAGCAGGAAATGGTGAAGCCTCCCACGTTCTTCCCATCCTTCAGTAGTTGAGGTCTGAGATGAAGACTGCAGATACAAACAATCAAAGGCAGAGTAGTGATGCAATCTGCTCTTCGTAGTAAAGATTCAAACAAACACAACGTTAATATTTCATGGAAACCAGAAGCGGATTGACCTGCATCAATATCTGCTGCTTGTTTTTATTTCTTTCTCTTAATCCTCCTGTTAACTTTATATATCACCTCGAGACAAACTGAAGAAAAGTGCTGATGTGGGACTTTCACACTTTCATCGCACAGATTCTGAATTGATCATATTTTCCATCATTTATAATTTTAGTGAAAAAAAAAAAAAGAATTAGTTGGACAAAAATTCCTTTACTTGTAAAGTTTCATTTCTTACATATCTCTGCTGTATTAGTGTGTACAAATAGTAAAACAATAGATTTTACAACTTTCAGCTGTTGTATAATAATAAGATGTGAACATTTTCACAGGTGCCTGTTATAGTTCATATATCTTGGGTTCCTGGCAGTTTATAATTTGTCAGACTGAAATAAATGCATTAAAAAAAAAAATCATCAAAATGGAGATTTGAGCTGGTTGATTTACAGTCAATAAGCATCATACAACAGGTTGATGAAGAAGCTGTTAAACCTGGAAGAAGTTTTGTGTCTTTTCTTTTTGCTGGGACGTATATTTTCGATCTGTAATCTGCAGTGAACTTTCATCCAGTGTGCAGGTTTTTTAAGCTTATTGAAAATGACACTTTTTAATTAGTTTAAGGAGCAGCAGCAGTTTGGATTCCTCTTAAAGGTTAAACCGAAGAATCCACCCACGTAAAAAGAAAAAAGAACACGCAGTGTAAAATGAAGGTCATGTATTGTGTGGTGTTCCATGTGTAATTGAAGAGCTGTATAAGTGGTGTCTTTGTGCCGCTCCCTGCAGGTGCCTGGGGGGCGGGGGGGGCGGGGGGGGGGGGCGGAGCAGGCTTACCTGGTCTGACCTGGTCGAGATCTCTCTTCACTCTTCAGTCAGTCTCACTTTATCTCTGTTGGTTTTGTTTTCTCTTTAACTTCAGTTTAGATTACAGGTCATGTGTCCTCCACCCTCCACAGATTTAATACAATATTCATGCTGGAATCAACAGTTTTGACTTCACGTGTTGTAAACGACCGGACCAGACTGATCATGTGTTGCACTGATCTGTTACTCTTCTCCACCGGTTCCACTTACATCTTCTTCATCGTTTGATTTCTCAGCATGAGGGTGTGAATGCTGCTGATTCTGTTGGTATTATAGACGTTAAACTGACATATGCAGAAATCAGCCCAGAAAAAACCCCACATGTAACGTATAGAATGGAAACTCCCCAAATTCTCAGAGAAAACAGTGAAGACATAATCTCAGCAGAGATCCACAACAAGCAACAACATGAACAGAGCCCAAAAAACAACCTAAAATGTTGGGTAACCCGACACTTGAAACTGAAACTGCTCTCATGCGTCGTAACACTCTTGTTGACACACTTTCATTTTGTTCATAACGGCGGAAAAACACAAGTTGTTAACGCTCTGTCACTGATTCTGGTTTCCCACGGGTGTTTGCACTTGCACCTGGTTTATTTATTTATTTATTTTTCTTTTGGCTTTTGTGCCTTTATTGGGCAGGATAGTAGAGAGAGACAGGAAATGGGGAGGCAGAGAGAGGGGGAATGACATGCAGCAAAGGCCGTCCGATGTGGGACTTGAACTGGGGCCGACTGCAGTGAGGACTGTAGCCTCTACACATGGGGCGCCTGCTTGCACCTGGTTTAAAAAACATGTTGTCATTATCCATTATCGTGTCCACTTTGTGATCTGATCTCCAGCAGTGGAAGAAGAAGCAAACTGCAGTTAAAGCTCCATATTTTCTTCTTCTGTGTTTTATTTGAAGTATCGAAGATATAAAAACCATCTCAGTGTAGTTTCACATCTCCTTTCTCAGGCTTCTCTCTGCAGCTCTAGTAACAACATGTCTGTGAGCCAATCAGAAGAGAGGAGGCTCTGGGCCTCTCCTCTGATTAGTGATCCATTAAAAATTTTGCAGATTTCAGGTAAAAACACTCAGAGAAACCAAATCCTGCAAGGTTTGGATGGTGGGTCCAGGTGGGCGGGGCTTGGTGACTGCTTTGTTGTGACATCACAAAGTTCCAGAAGTCCTGACGGCTGGTTTTAAGGCTCAGTTTCTGAATACAGGCTGTGTGCATTTCTCTGTGGACTGAGGCTTTGATACTTTCACAGTATTAATATAGAAGCTAGAGCTGATCTATAATCTATAATCACACTACACATGGACACAGACCTTTACACTGGAGGAGCTTTAAAGTAAAGTACATGAGTACATTTACTTAGTTACTTTCCAGCACTCACAAGAAGTAAACAGCCGCATAAATATAAGAAATAAGAAAAACAACATGATTTAGAAAAAGTATTTATTTAATGTAAAATCTATTTTTCTACACTGTTTCCATTCTGAATGGCTTATAGTCTCAAATGAAAAGTGTGAGTTGGGCTCCATGTGTTTGTGCCACTCCGTTGCCATGAGACTATTGGTCCAGGATTCACTCCGCTCCTTCACAGGATGTAGGATTTCCTCTGGAGGCGGGGGCCAGCGACTGACAACATTCATATTCACAGGAAAACTAGATCTAGTTTGGAATGTACTTCTATAACCAACAGCTCAACTTCCACTCTCGGTGTGGACACAGGGACAGTGTTTCCAGTAATCACCTCAGTCCTCTCACTCACGTGCTCATTCAATAATTGTATACAGTCTCCAAACTCCCTCGGGTCTTTGCATTGTGTTATCATTTCCAGGTGTGCAAAGTCGTTATTGAACATTGTGTTTTAAGGTGGAATTTCCTGCAGGATGCCAACGTCCTGTTTCAGCCTGTTGCTTATGAAATCTTCACCACCACCCTCCACAACCGCAAACTCTGGGTTTTTCCAAACTTGTGACAGTGACATGACAGAAGACATCAGACACCAACCAGGCTTTAGTTGGGATTTTATAATCCGCCCAGCTTCAGTTGAGGATGTTTGAGATCCATGCTCCATGACACCGTGAAACTTTTTAATGATGAATATTTACAACAGACTGTGACTCGTGACGGGTTCATTAACTGCAGTAGAAGAATATCTCAATCGAAATGTTGTTAACTCTCAGAGGTCTCAGGGTATTTTATCAATTTCTACATTATTTCTTAAGATCACTTGCGATCATTTGAGATGATCTGAATGATCTGGATGAACTGGATGACTGTATGATGACATCTCTGGACAACTTTTCAGCTTTGAGACTGTATCTCTGCTGGTTGCAGGTGGGTTTTTATTTCAGTCAAGGGCGGTTCCATCTTCTCGCTCTCTTACTTCCCGTCACAGTCGCTACACTGTGGAGATACTGTATCTGTGCTGATAAGAAAGGTTGGCTCGTCAATGGTAAAATTAGCAGTTCAGTATCTCGTTGCTGTCACGGCAAGTTCACTGATGTGCTCTGCCGCCTCCCTTCTTCTTCTTCTTGTACATAAATGTGTTGTAAAACCCACAGCTGTGCAAGTGATGGAGCAGAAAAGGCTCTAAGTTTTGTAATTTTCATCAACAAGAAGAAGAGAAGTGTTGCGAGAGAGAATATCTGTGAACTCCCACTGACCGACTCCACAGGATGTAATGACAGAGCTGTGGTTCTCGCCGCATATTCTCCAAGTTCTCATATTCTCCAAGTTCTCATATTCTCCAAGTTCTCATATTCTCCAAGTTCTCACATCGTATTCTCCAAGTTCTCACATCGTATTCTCCAAGTTCTCACGTCGTATTTTCCAAGTTCTCACGTCGTATTCTCCAAGTTCTCACATCGTATTCTCCAAGTTCTTACGTTGTATTCTCCAAGTTCTCACATCGTATTCTCCAATTTCTCATATTCTCCAAGTTCTCACGTATTCTCCAAATTCGCATGTCGTATTTTCCAAGTTCTCATGTTGTATTCTCCAAGTTCTATCATCGTATTCTCCAAGTTCTTACGTCGTATTCTCCAAGTTCTCACATCGTATTCTCCAAGTTCTCATATTCTCCAAGTTCTTACGTCGTATTCTCCAAGTTCTCACATCATATTCTCCAAGTTCTCATATTCTCCAAGTTCTCACATCGTATTCTCCAAGTTCTCATATTCTCCAAGTTCTCATATTCTCCAAGTTCTTACGTCGTATTCTCCAAGTTCTCACATCGTATTCTCCAAGTTCTCATATTCTCCAAGTTCTTACGTCGTATTCTCCAAGTTCTCACATTGTATTCTTCAAGTTCTCACATCGTATTTTCCAAGTTCTCATATTCTCCAAGTTCTCACACCGTATTCACTAAGTTCTCACATCATATTCTTCAAGTTCTCATGTCGTATTCTCCAAGTTCTATCATCGTATTCTCCAAGTTCTTACATCGTATTCTCCAAGTTCTCACATCGATTCTCCAAGTTCTCACATCATATTATTCAAGTTCTCATGTCGTATTCTCCAAGTTCTTACGTCGTATTCTCCAAGTTCTCACATCATATTCTCCAAGTTCTCACATCATATTCTTCAAGTTCTCACGTCATATTCTCCAAGTTCTCACATCGTATTCTCCAAGTTCTCATATTCTCCAAGTTCTTACGTCGTATTCTCCAAGTTCTCACATCATATTCTCCAAGTTCTCACATCATATTCTTCAAGTTCTCACGTCGTATTCTCCAAGTTCTCACATCGTATTCTCCAAGTTCTCACATCGTATTCTCCAAGTTCTCACATCATATTCTCCAAGTTCTCACATCGTATTCTCCAAGTTCTCACGTCGTATTCTCCAAGTTCTCATGTCGTATTCTCCAAGTTCTCACGTCGTATTCTCCAAGTTCTCACGTCGTATTCTCCAAGTTCTTACGTCGTATTCTCCAAGTTTTCACGTCGTATTCTCCAAGTTCTTACGTCGTATTCTCCAAGTTCTCACGTCGTATTCTCCAAGTTCTCATGTCGTATTCTCCAAGTTCTCACGTCGTATTCTCCAAGTTCTCACGTCGTATTCTCCAAGTTCTTACGTCGTATTCTTCAAGTTCTCACATCGTATTCTCCAAGTTCTCACGTCATATTCTCCAAGTTCTCACGTCGTATTCTCCAAGTTTTCACGTCGTATTCTCCAAGTTCTTACGTCGTATTCTTCAAGTTCTCACATCGTATTCTCCAAGTTCTCACGTCGTATTCTCCAAGTTCTTACGTCGTATTCTTCAAGTTCTCACATCGTATTCTCCAAGTTCTCACGTCATATTCTCCAAGTTTTCACGTCGTATTCTCCAAGTTCTTACGTCGTATTCTTCAAGTTCTCACGTCGTATTCTCCAAGTTCTCATGTTTTGAAACATATTTTCTTCACACATCCTGCTCAGCTTACACTCTTGTAGTTACATTTGTAGAACAAGTTGTAGAACATTTGTTACTGGTTTATTAACAGTTATAATTACAGTTGACTGACAAGCTTTTGCTAATGTTTGATTAGAAACTGAGCTGACATTTGTCTTCCTATTTTTTCCACTCTATAATAATAATTTCATGACCCCTTAGGTTTATCTGGTGACCCTCTGAAGGAGCTCGACCCCTTGTTTGGGAACCAGCAAGCTCCACTTCCTCCTCTCTGGTATTAGAGGGGCAAATAAAAGCCCTTTGTCAGGCAGCTGATGAATGCCATGTACACGCATAAAGAAGAGCAGCATGTTTGTATGTTATGTTAAAAGAATCCATGTTTAACATTACAGATGTTTCTGATCCAACCTCCAGAACTGGGGGCAAAATGATTATGAAAATTTGATCACAGAACAAACAAAACAAAGCGAAGATTAAATAAATGTCAAAAAAAAAAAAAAAAAAAGGAAATCCGATAAAACAGATGTGTATCAGAAGTTTGTTTCTGTTTCCTCTCCATCTCACAACCCCTCAAAATAATCTTGTGACACTTAGTTTGGGAACCAGTGGACCAAACAAAGCGCTGTATGTCTGATGCACAAGTATAGGACGGGGTATTCAGAGGGGGTAACTGAGGACAACCCTGAAAATGGGGCCATGAATGAGAGGGTTTGGAGCCAATACTGCGGGGGCTGGGAGGTGGGAGGGACCAGGATGAATAACATGTGTCTCACCCCTCCCTTCCTGGCTTCTCGGCCCCAGGACACAGCTACAGATCACTTTGTTTTCTGATGCTTATTTCATACAGTTTGACAGGCAGAGAGGAAAAAGTGATTGTTCACAGTACGAGTGATTTTCCTGAGTATACTCAATGGCGTCTGCCCCACAGGAAGTCCGCTCCAGGAACTGTGACAGGAGTCTGTGGAGCTGTTTATAAATATTTTTCATAATGAAGGAACATGTCAGCCAGTGCAGCAGTGTGTCTCACTGATGTGTTTTAATAGATATATCAGGATTTATACACATAGTCACACACAGACTTTTAATAGGATTTGTTGGCAATAAGAGAAATATAAAAAACCAAAGGCCTTATTCTTTAACAGTCAATCATTTTACTGCACAACAAATACTTTTACTTATAGAACATTTTGCCTGAAAAATAAACACCCATGCCACGCAGAGGATCAGTGCGGTGTTCCTAATAAAGTGCTCGCTGAGTGTGTAGTAGTAAATGCTGTACATGAAGAGAGTTTCCCTGCAGAACATCTAGAGTTTCAGCGCTGAAGCTTTCAGTGATTGAAGCCGTGCAGAGACCCAACTCACTTTAACCAGAAACAGCCCAAACAGTGACCCGCTGCACAGCGTGTTCACCGCGTTGCTGCCACCTTGTGGCTGCAGGAGGGAACGACAATTAAAGACCACACAAACGTTACTGGTGCAAGCTTTTGAGTAAACAGGAGAAAACTTTATCGGTAAAGCACCAAAGATAAGAGTCAAACATTTCATCACAACCAGCAGCCACTGTAGTTCTACTTGTTATTAGTTTAGAATAAAAGGTTCTCTCAGAGGAGTCGTAGCTCTGGATGAAGTTTTCAAACATCTCTTCAAAAGCAGAGATAAGAACTGTCTGAGCTCGTCTTGATTCTGGAGTTCACTGTGTTTTTTGACCCATACCCAGTTTAAAATATCTCGTCCTGAAGAGAAATAATGGAAAGGCAAATTTTGGGGCCTCAAGATCTGATTGGCTCATCATCTCAAATGTCAGATTTCCCCTAAAAACTGCTGGTGAAATGGTTTCAAACTCAAAGGTGCCCCATTGTGTTCATGCCCACCTCAGACTGTGATGCTATTATGACGACAGAAAGCCCAGGAGTGAGTTGGAATACTATTTTCTTTAACTTGATGTTGTGTGTATTAGAGTTGGAATCATCTTTAGAAATTTCCTGTGATTACATTCGATCATCACAGATCAAGTCAAATATAAATACACTGTTTTGAAAACTTTTTCAGATTCTCATAAAACCTGGATGACGCGGTTTTTATTGAAGTCTTCGACCACCACCAGCATGTATATATCGATGCCTCGGTTTTGGGTGATGGGTCAGATGTCAGAGGTCAGGTGAGGGTGGGCTTGGGTTCATATTTCACTCTGTTGAAGTCATCGACTGTGGTTTCTACCGGTGGCTTCTTCCAATATTCCTCCAGACCCAAAGCCAGACACAGAGCAATGGCCGCCATCTGCAGCAAACATAGTGTATTATTGCATTGGTTACAGTATGTACAGTATAATGTATAACTGCTTGTTTTTGTGAAATACACTTTCAGCTCCTTCTTTAATGTAGGTGAAATCTAGAATCTTAAACTCAACTAGGATCTTTGGACTTGAAATCTAATCATGTTTGCAAACTCAATTGTCTTTGAATTGTCTTGCAAACTTCCATAAATGAGTAAATGTATAAGCTCCTCCACAAACTCATAAACTCACTTTAAAACTTGTAAGACCTCCGGAAACATATACTTTCTTTTTTACAGAATCATGAAAACTCTTTCACCAACTCATAAAAACTTCTAGAAATTGTTCATATCATTTTAAGTGTTCCAGAAATTCATAGACTGTCCTGAAAAACACTTAAATTCCTTCCCACTGTTACACAAACATATCTAGAATCTAGAAAATCTTCCATAAGCTCCATTTCTAGAAACTCATAACTTCTGGAAATCCATAAACTCCTTGAAACTTGTAGCATCTCTGAAACTTAAGCTTTTCTAGAAACACATAACGTATCCAGAAACTCCTGAAGACCTATTGGAGATACTCATAACACCTTTCAGAAAAGTCTAAACTGTGGTAGAAAGCTATGTAGAAACAGGTAAGCTGTTGTAGAAACTGATACAACGTCCAGACATTCAAACATTTTTAGAAACTTGTAATGCTTCCACAAATTCAAAAACTTTTCTAGAAACATATTTAGGAAGATTCAGACTTTAATAGTTCCTTACAAACTCTTCCCAACTCATTAACCTTCATAGCAAATTATTTCATTCATCAACTCTTCTAAGAACTCACATAGAAATATTTCTGTATCTGCCTGTTGCCTCTGGTCATTAGTCTGTTTCCGTGAGTTAACATTACTATTGTCCACCATCAATTGCACAATTCAATGTTTAAATCAACATAAAGTCTGCAGTGAAGTTACAAAAATGTAGATGAAGTTTTAAAATAACAGATGACAGAGAAAGACGAGATACATTTATAAGAAAAACACTTTTGTTTACCATAATGGTGGCAACAGCTGAAATGATTCCTATCCTGAGTTTGATGGGGAAGCTTAGGTAGTTCTTCAGGATGGGCCCACAGGGCTGCCACACACAGAGGTCAAAGGTCAATATTCAACAATAAGAAAAACTTGGGGAAAGAAAATAAATAATGGTGGAAACCAAGAAGGGAAGGAGTAGCTGAAAAAGAAGAAATAAGTGGTTGATGAGACCGAGTAGTTACCTCTGAGTGAACCCATAATTTATCTGTGACCTGTCGGGTTGGAGGGTAATGGTCGCTGTCTACCATCACACAGGAACCTTCTGAACTGGAGTTACTGGGTCGAGAGCTGTGAGACAAAGAGAAGAAGAAAACATGAGCAGCATCTCTGGAAGAAACTGAGACCAGAGCCTCAAAAACATCTGGTGCAGAAGATTAAGATTGTCTATGTCTGACCACCTCAACAAAATGACCAAAAAAGAAACTTAATAAAGTCTTGAATTCTTCTAAAGTCTTGCAAACCCCTCTAGAAGTTCAAAACTCAAAAAATCTTGAATTTCTACTAATCCAATTCCAAAACCTTTTCTAGAAAATTACTCACTTTCTAAGCTTTGGAATTTTTCCTAGTCATCAATGAAAACTCCTCTAGAAACTCAAACCTCAGCTAAAAATTATGAAGTCTTAAAAAATGCAAACTCTCGTAAGGCTGATAATCTCAAAACCAAATCTAGAAATCCAAGAATTCTTCAAGAACCTTAACAGCTCATCAACATCCTCAGAAGTTGTTCTAAAAATCTCTAAAAGCTCAAAAGCTCCTCGAGATGCTCTGCTGTTCTACAAATCAATTCATTTCACAAGAATCTCCAAAGCTTTAGGAGAAACTCACATTTTTCCAGAAATCCTGACATTCTTTTAGACTCTAGAAGAATGTCAGGATTTCTAGAATCTAGAGCCTAATATGAAAATTTCTTGTAGAAGCTCCAACGCTCTTCAAGACTCTTGCAGAAATCCAGGAAGTCTTCTGGACCCCTGAGCGTTTCTTCAAGAACTTTTATAAAAATCCCGACATTGTTCGAGGGGCTTACAAGCTCTTACCTCTTTTCCAGGTCGGAGGTGGGAGGCGTGCAGAAGCAGGAAGCAGGAAGTTGATCCTGCCAGTCTTCAAAATTCCTCAAACCACAACAAGAGTACTGGGGAACAGACGGAGCGAGGTTATCTTCAGTCTACGTCAAATCTGACTCAGCACATTTAGAAAGATCAATTCCTTCTGGACTGAATCAGATTCGTTGCTACGATTTATGAGTTTCTTCTTCATGTGTCTTACTGAGTCCTGGAGTTTGTTTAGTTCAGTCTGGATGTAAGGATCTGTTCTGTAGAGGGGGGTCACGTTCAGAAACACCTCGTCCACTTCACCGTCCATCTACACAACACAACACAACACAACACAACACAACACAACACAACACAACACAACACAACACAACACAACACAAAACAACACAACACAATCAAACAGTGACAGAGATCAGTTTTATTTTGTAAGGTCACTCAAACCTAGATCGTACCATACAAAATAGAAGTTATACATTACATTAAATTACTGGATTATTAATAGATTAAATATAAAATAGATAAAAGACTTTAGATGATAAAGGCATTTCTCTATCATCATTGTGGAGCTTCCTTCACGCGTTGAAATAAAATACAAATATGAATGAGGTCCTGAGTTACATGCCAACTGTCTACCTGCTGCTCATGAGGCTGCTGGAGGCTGTGATGAAGACTGCAGCCACTAGTGATGAAGACTGCAGCCACTAGTGATGAAGACTGCAGCCACTAGTGATGAAGACTGCAGCCACTAGTGATGAAGACTGCAGCCACTAGTGATGAAGACTGCAGCCACTAGGGGGCAGTGCCAGAGAGGAGAGGAGTTACCTGAGTCTGAACCTGAACCAGCGGCGACGCAACAACCATCAGAGCCACAAACTCGATGAAGACCAGAGCAGAAAACTGGAGGAGACAATCACAGGTTAGCAACCGTGTGTGTGTGTGTGTGTGTGTGTGTGTGTGTGTGTGTGTGTGTGTGTGTGTGTGATTGTCTCACCACCAGCAGCAGAGTTTTGAGATCCATAGATGCAGCAGTGATCCCCAGAACAGACAAAACCACAGTGATTGGACCAAACACCTGCAGGACCAGTAAACCATCGCTACTGGACAACTGGTCAAACAACTGGGAGCGAGAGAGAGAGAGAGAGAGAGAGAGAAACACACCCCTTCACATTCACTTACAGAAGGAACATTTGAATGTTTCTGATTTTATATGATTAAATGTCACACGGCACCAAATATAATGAATATATATATATAATATTTAATTCCTTATTCTGTTATTTCCTGAAGTGGAAAGTAATGAAATACATTTACTCACGTTACTGTATTGAATACTTTTTTTGTGTATTTTGTATTTTTTAAGTACAATTTAAAATCGGTATTTTGTATTTTACTTGAGTACGTTTTGACTCAAGTATTGTACTTAGTTACTTTATAAATCCTCTCCGTTACTGAGTAAAAATAACAATTCAACCTACAGGGGAAAAATACGCGCCAGAACCGTAGACAGTAAACCAATGGCCAGAACCAACAGTGACACATGATGATGTGATCAGCACTGGCGCGTGAACATAGAGGGTGCGCACGGACAAGCTAGGTTAGTGGGCGCGAAGTCTTTAGTCTACCCTCACACCCCACACAAAGAAAGTAACTAAGTAACTTTCAAATAAACTACTTTTTACTTTTACGTGAGTACATTTTCAGATGAGTACTTCTACTTCTACTTGAGTAATATTTCATCAAAGTATTGGGACTTTTACTTGAGTACAATATTTTTGTACTTTTTCCACCTCTGGTTATTTCATTGTCTATTTGATTTAATGTATAGAGATATATTAAATGTTTTATTTATGAAATGTTTTATATATTTAATTTAATTTAATTTAATTTATGTGGAGATAATGAATTATTTATTTATGTAGCTTTTTTTAATCTAATTTATGGAGCGATATCAAATTCTATTATATCTATTTGTGTAATTTTTAATGTGCATATTGAATTTGATTTGAATCCTTTACTTTTGTCTTTTATCACTTATTTGTTGAATTCCCTCGGACACATCAGGCCTCTCTTTAAATTCAAACTGACCAGCAGGGAGCAGCGTTACCTTAGCAACCGGTATGTCTCCGTCGATGGAGGAAAATCCGACGCCGATCATCACCACACCAGACACCTGCAGAGATAATGAGGGGAAACGTTCAAAGAAAAGTGAAACTGCGTTAAACTGCTGCAGATGAGAGTGACTGAGTGTTTGTCGGGCTTCGTCTTTAACAGCAGCATTCCTCTCAAACTGCTCCGCCTCCCCAGAGAGACGCTCATCAGACTCCCATCAGCTGGGAACTGTGACGTCACAGTTTAACCGTTCACAAACACTCCTGCAGAAAAACACTGAGGCCTTTTCCCGCTGCTCGGCTACACAAACTATACAAACATTTGAAATGAAATGAAACAAAACAAACTACTTATATGTGTAAATAAAATGCACAAAAATGTACCAACAACTCATAAAACTGAAGGATACCAACACTGAATGTCAATAAAAGTTATTTCCACAGTGGCTGCTCTAAACAACAACATCAAGAAGTGAAACTCTCATGCTTCATTTAAAACAGGCACACTAATGACTTTAATCAGCTGATACAGCGTAAACAATAACAACACAGCAGCCAAAACAGGAAACAGGAAATGTTTTCAGTTTGAGCTTTAGGAATATTATATTGAGGAAATATTAGCAATTCAAAGATGTTTTACAGATATTTATGATGATAATGATGATAATTTATAATATAACATGAACCTGAAGGTGGTTATTAAAGACACTGATATTATATATTTCTATTTTTTTTTTCATTTGTTACGTGTTTTCTTTGTATTTATCTTTATATATTTGGGAATATGAAGAGGAATGAAAAGTAAAGGTACAAGGAGAAGAAAGATGAGGAGACTAAGAGAAGACGAAGCAAGGAAAGGACTGAAGGGAGGAAGTGAGGAGAGGAAATGAATGAAAAATGGAAACAAATCAAATAACTGCATCGTGATACGCTGAGTAATAATAAAGAGTGATCAGCATTTTAACATATTTTATAAACTAATCATTATGTTTTGTATGTAAAATATTATACTGTAGTAGTGTAGTGTAGTAAGTAACTAGAAACTTTGGCTGTCAAATAAATGTAGTAGAGTAAAAAAGATACGTAATAAAATAAATAAAAAGTACAATAAGAGGGTATAAAAATATTAAAAACTTTAATTATAATAAAGTGTTTCATACCAAATTTCATACCAATTATAACAATTATAATTCATTAATTTTTACAAGCCTTAGAAATGAATTTATACTTCAACATTAATTGTCTGCTGGACGAGTGATCAGAAAAAATGTGTAAATAATAAATAATACATTTGAACGTCTTCAATAAGGAAACCTGGGTAAACTCTGTCTGCTCATGAAGATCATGTATTGTGATTGAAAGCTTCAGAACAGCTACTAAATGTTTGTTTTCTCAACTGTCACACAAGGTGAAGGTTTTAATTTCAATCTCAATTTATAAAGGGATTAATTAAATTAGATTCTTATCTGATTTAAAAACTATTGATCAATAAGTTTGAAGATTATCATCAAATGTTAAAATGAATTTTTACAGTTTTACTTTTCGTTGTTTTTCCCAATCGATAAATCTCATTTCCCTGCTGCTAAAGATTCCAGTTGCTCATCATCAAATCCGTCACAACCAAACACAAACAAGTTGTTAGCAGTTAGCAGTTAGCAGCAGTTAGCAGTTAGCGGTTAGCTTACCAGTTGCAACACTGTGACACAGATTGCCAGTCCTCGCAAGTAACTCCTGCAGCGAGCCATGACTGCCGTCTGAGAGGGTCGAGCTAAAATAGAAACAGAGTAAAGAGCAGAGCCGAATCAGTGTGTGTGTGTGTGTGTGTGTGTGTGTGTGTGTGTGTGTGTGTGTGTGTGTATGTGTGTGCGCGTGTGTGTGATGGATGTTTTTTAAACCTCAAGAGTGTTTGGCTGCTGAACGAAGAACATGACCAAGTTTGGAAGATCAGCTGGAGAGGAAAGCAGAAGAGAGGAGAGGAGAGGAGAGGAGAGGAAAGAGGAGGAGTGAGAACTCCAGGTGAAATTATATCTAATTAAGAGGAGGAAGAGGAGGAAGAGGAGGGAGTGACTGAAAAAGAAAAACAGGAAGGGAAGCGAAGAAGAAAACGAAAGTACAAGTTTGAGGACGATGAAAAAAGGATGAAAAACAAAGTGTGAGGGAGGGGCAGCAGGCAGGAAAATAACATCTTTAATATAATAACATGTTTATTTATATAACACTTTGAGAAACAAGTTGAAACAGCCCTAAGTCCATGTTGCATGGCAACAGCCAACAGACTCAACAAAACATCACAGACGGCTTCCTAACCACTTCCTCCAGCGTTTCCTGCTCTCGTCCTCGTGGAGCTCAGAAAACCTCCAATCAAATCCTGCATTTTACAGGTGTCAGAGCTTCTCACATCAACTCCACAATCTTCTTGCTCTGGTCACTACACAGAGCTCCTGAGCAGAGACTGAGAGCGCCACCTTGTGTTCAGATCAAGCATCAACGTCCGACGCTGCTGTGATTTTGGGAAAACATCAAATACAGACCAGTTGAGGCAAATAAAGGCCCCGGTCACTTTTTGAGGAAAACTGTTGTGGAACAGCTGTTGATGCCCCCCATGATGATGTCATAGAAACTGTTGTGGAACAGCTGTTGATGCCCCCATGATGATGTCATAGAAACTGTTGTGGAACAGCTGTCGATGCCCCCCTGATGATGTCATAGAAACGGTGTGTATCAAACCAGTTTGAAAGAGCAACTGCCAGTGGGAAAAGTCCAACACCCAGCCAGCCAGTTGTTCAACTCTGTCTCTCAGTCAGTCAGTCACGGATATTCACGGATGTCCAGCCGAAAATCTTGACTCAAGGTCCACTTACTAGCTTTTTCTGGAGCTTTTTAACCACATCTGAGCAGTTTCCACCTGCTGATGAAGATGTGAGATGGGATTCTTTTTTTCCCGTTTTTATTATCAAATTAAAAACAAATATATTTTTTCTGTTCATTAATCCTAGAGTGATTACACCGAGTGTAATTTTAGTGGCTCAACAGATTTACTTGTGTGTTTCATCGCTCCTCTTGTATGGAAAATCTAATGGAATTTAGTAGAATCATTAAGCACAGTGCTGTGTTGACTTTAGACTAAAAATAACTGGAGGGGACGGACAGACTGTCTGGGTGTGTGTGTTTATGTCCATACATGTGTGTGTGTGAGAGAGAGAGACAGTCATAAACAGCGTTCCTGCTCTCCGCTGGTTTCTCAGCAGACGCTCGCTGTGTTTCTGAAATGTATAAACATCTGACGGATCATGGGCTGTATCAGCCCACACGGCGATAATGACGATAAACACCGCAGCTGCTCGCCACAGTCACGTGTGATGGAAGCCGAGTGGAACATCTCCATCCGTCACTGTCTGTCGTGTGCAGTGGAAACATCCATTAAAGCCAGTGGTACCTGCTGTAACTCTTCTTCTGTGAGTGCTTTTTGGCTGACTCTCTTTCATGTGTGGTGTGTGATTAACATTGCAGCCTCCAGAGGGCGCCGCCAAGACTTTATACTATTAATGGGCATTCAGACCAGCAGTGGCGTCCTGTTGAAACAACATGAGGTTCAGTCAGAGACACTTGCATCATGGAATCTGTCATAGTAAACGGTTGTAGAGTTAAATTTAGCAGATTTGAAGTGGCTCTGCACAAGGATTCTTCTGGGAGACCCCAAGTAAACAGACACCAGGTCATTCATTCAAAACGTTGTGAAAGTCACAGTCTTTTTAAAAGTATTACAAACCAAACCATCAGCAGATTATTCCATAAGCAAAGTAAAAAGATCCAGTCTTATATCAAAATAGTTAAACATCATCTCCATGTCAAGTTACTACGACAGTAAAATGTTAAATGTTACTTTAAATTTAATAACATACTTTTACTTAAGTAACAAGGATGAACTGATTAGAATTTGGTAGAGTTAAAGGTCAAAGGTCAAGATCACAGTGACCTCAGAAAAATATTTTTATGTTTTTATGCCATACTATACTTTGACTTTTTAGGCCTTATGAAGTTACTATGCCTTTTTGTGCTGTTACATGCCAGGCAGATCTGTTTTGTTTTCTTGTGTTTCCACCCCCCCCCCCCTTGTTTCTCCTCAGGTGAGAATTAGCCTGATGTTTTCCACCTGTGTGACCTGGTGTGTGCTGCTGATCATCCTCCTTCAGCCAACTATAAGATCCACACCTTTGTCAGTTAAGGGAGACCCGTTCTGTTGTCTCTGCCTGCCAGTTGAAATTGAGGTTTTGTGATAAGAAAGGTAAGTGTGGGGAGGGTTTTTGTGGACAAGTTTGGGGGCACCCTTTCTATTTTTGCACATTAGGTTTATTGGTTGGTGCAACCCGCTGTATGTTCTGTGTTTTTTAGCTATACGATGTAACTTTTGGTTTCTGATTTTTGTTTCAGGTGTAGTGTATAAGTTACAACTTGTTTTGTTACATTCATTTCAATTGTTTGGCACAACTATATTGTACAGACCTCCCCAACAGTTTGGTTACTTGGTTACTTTATACACCCGCTTCTTAAATAAAACAAGGGCCTAGTTTTCACTACTACTTTGGGTCTGTTAATTGTTTATTTGTTGTGTTACTGTCTATTGTTGAACATAACAATGCCTTAATATACTATTGCATTTTAATGACTTTTTAGGACTTACTATACTATGACTTTTTATACCTTACTATACTGTTATGTTTTTATGCCTGACTATATGGTGGTGTTTTCACGCCCTGGTATACTATGACTTTTTATTCCTTACTATTGTATGACATTTTAATGCCTTTTTAGGACTTACTATAATATGTCGTTTTTATGGTTTTTTTAAGGCTTGCTGTACTGACTTTGTCGTGACTTCTCATGCCTTACTGTTCTGGGACTTTTTTGATGACTTTTATGCCTTCTGTACCATGATGTTTTCATGCCTTTTTATCAACGACTTATCTTTTTTTATTACTTTCTATGCCTTACTTTACTATGAGGTTTTTATGCCTTTTTCTACATTACTATACTATGACTTTTTAAGCTTTACTATACATGTTTTTTACTACTTTTAATGCCTAACTATAGTATGATGTTTTTATTCCTTACTATACTATGTCATTTCTATAAATTTTCATGCCTGACTGTACTATGGTATTTCTATGACATTTTATGCCTAATTATACTACAACGCTCTTATGACATTTGATGCCTAACTACACTGTTTGTTTTATGCCTTATTTCAAATTAATTTTTGACTTTTTATGCTTGACTATGAAATGTTGTATTTGGCTTTTTATGCCTTACTATACTATGTTGTTTTTATGACTTTTTATGCCTAAATATACTATAAATTTTGTGCCTTACTATACTATTTCATTTTTATGACTTTTTATGCCTTACTGTACTATGTTGTTTTTATGACTTTCTCTACCTTACTATACTGTCATTTTTGTGCCTTACTATAATATGTCGTTTTTTTATGACTTTTTATGCCTTACTATACTATGTCGTTTTTATGCCTTACTATACTATGTCGTTTTTTATGACTTACTGTACTTTGTAATTTTATGACGTTTTATGGCTTACTGTACTATGTCGTTTTTATGACTTTTTATGCCTTACTGTACTGTGATGTTTTTATGACTTTTTGTGCCAATGTTGTATTTATTACTTTTTGTGCCTTACTATACTATGTCGTTTTTATGACATGTTTATATCTTACTCAAAAAAGTCATAGTAGAAAAAGTCATGTGAAAGTCATAGTATAGTAAGGCATAAAAAGTCATAAAAATATCATAGTATAGTAAGGCATAAAAAATCATAGTATAGTAAGGCATAAAAAGTCATAGTATAGTAAGGCATAAAAATATCATAGTATAGTAAGGCATAAAAAGTCATAAAAATATCATAGTATCGTAAGGCATAAAGTCATAAAAATATCATAGTATCGTAAGGCATAAAGTCATAAAAAATCATAGTATAGTAAGGCATAAAAAGTCATAAAAATATCATAGTATAGTGAGGCATAAAAAATCATAGTATGGTAAGTCATAAAAAGTCATAGTATAGTAAGGCATAAAAAGTCATAAAAAAGTCATAGTATAGTAAGGCATAAAAAGTCATGAAGTCATAGTATAAAAAGTCATAGTATAGTAAGGCATAAAAAGTCATAGTATAGTAAGGCATAAAAAGTCATAGTATAGTAAGGCATAAAAAGTCAAAAAAGTCATAGTATAAAAAGTCATGAAAAAGTCATAGTATAGTAAGGCATAAAAAGTCATAGTATAGTAAGGCATAAAAAGTCATAAAAATATCATAGTATCGTAAGGCATAAAAAGTCATAAAAAATCATAGTATAGTAAGACATAAAAATATCATAGTATAGTAAGGCATAAAAATATCATAGTATAGTGAGGCATAAAAAATCATAGTATGGTAAGTCATAAAAAGTCATAGTATAGTAAGGCATAAAAAGTCATAAAAAAGTCATAGTATAGTAAGGCATAAAAAGTCATGAAGTCATAGTATAAAAAGTCATAGTATAGTAAGGCATAAAAAGTCATAGTATAGTAAGGCATAAAAAGTCATAGTATAGTAAGGCATAAAAAGTCAAAAAAGTCATAGTATAAAAAGTCATGAAAAAGTCATAGTATAGTAAGGCATAAAAAGTCATAGTATAGTAAGGCATAAAAAGTCATAAAAATATCATAGTATCGTAAGGCATAAAAAGTCATAAAAAATCATAGTATAGTAAGACATAAAAATATCATAGTATAGTAAGGCATAAAAATATCATAGTATAGTAAGGCATAAAAAGTCATAGTATAGTAAGTCATAAAAAAGTCATGGTATAAAAAGTCATAGTATAGTAAGGCATGAAAACGTCATAGTATAGTAAGGCATAAAAAGTCATAAAAATATCATAGTATCGTAAGGCATAAAGTCATAAAAATATCATAGTATCGTAAGGCATAAAGTCATAAAAAATCATAGTATAGTAAGGCATAAAAAGTCATAAAAATATCATAGTATAGTAAGGCATAAAAAATCATAGTATGGTAAGGCATAAAAAGTCATAAAAAAGTCATAGTATAGTAAGGCATAAAAAATCATAGTATGGTAAGGCATAAAAAGTCATAAAAAAGTCATAGTATAGTAAGGCATAAAAAGTCATAAAAATATCATAGTATAGTAAGGCATAAAAAGTCATAAAAAAGTCATAGTATAAAAAGTCATAGTATAGTAAGGCATAAAAAGTCATAGTATAGTAAGGCATAAAAAGTCATAGTATAGTAAGGCATAAAAAGTCAAAAAAGTCATAGTATAAAAAGTCATGAAAAAGTCATAGTATAGTAAGGCATAAAAAGTACTAGTATAGTAAGGCATAAAAAGTCATAAAAATATCATAGTATAGTAAGGCATAAAAAGTCATAAAAAAGTCATAGTATAGTAAGGCATAAAAAGATCATAGTATATTAAGGCATAAAAATATCATAGTATAGTAAGGCATAAAAAGTCATAAAAATATCATAGTATAGTAAGACATAAAAAGTCATAAAAATATCATAGTATAGTAAGGCATAAAAAGTCATAAAAAAGTCATAGTATAGTAAGGCATAAAAATATCATAGTATATTAAGGCATAAAAATATCATAGTATAGTAAGGCATAAAAAGTCATAAAAATATCATAGTATAATAAGGCATAAAAAGTTATAGTATAAAAAGTCATAAAAACGACATAGTACAGTAAGGCATAAAAAGACATAAAAATTACATAGTTTAGTAAGGCATAGGAAGTCATTAAAACAATATAGTACAATAAGGCATAGAAAGTCATTAAAACGACATAGTATAGTAAGATCTAAAGAGTCATTGAAACAACATAGTATAGTAAGGCATAGAAACGACATAGTATAGTAAGGCCTAAAATGTCAAAAAAACAACGAAGTATAGTAAGCCATAAACAGTCATTGAAAAAACATAGTATAGTAAAGCATAACAACGACATCGTACAGTAAGGCATAAAAAGACATAAAAATTACATAGTTTAGTAAGGCATAGAAAGTCATTAAAACAATATAGTACAATAAGGCATAAAAAGTCATGAAAATGACATAGTTTAGTAAGGCATAGAAAGTCATTAAAACGACATAGTATAGTAAGATCTAAAAAGTCATTGAAACAACATAGTATAGTAAGGCATAGAAACGACATAGTATAGTAAGGCATAAAATGTCAAAAAAACAACAAGGTATAGTAAGCCATAAACAGTCATTGAAAAAACATAGTATAGTAAAGCATAACAACGACATCGTACAGTAAGGCATAGAAAGTCATTAAAACGACATAGTATAGTAAGGCATAAAAAGTCATTAAAACAACATAGTATAGTAAGGCATAAAAACGACATAGTACAGTAAGGCATAAAAAGTCATAAAAACGACATAGTATAGTAAGGCATAAAAAGTCATAAAAATATCATAGTATAGTAAGACATAAAAAGTCATAAAAATATCATAGTAAAGTAAGGCATAAAAAGTCATAAAGTCATAGTATAGTAAGGCATAAAAATAGAGTATATTAAGGCATAAAAATATCATAGTATAGTAAGGCATAAAAAGTCATAAAAATATCATAGTATAATAAGGCATAAAAAGTTATAGTATAAAAAGTCATAAAAACGACATAGTACAGTAAGGCATAAAAAGACATAAAAATTACATAGTTTAGTAAGGCATAGAAAGTCATTAAAACGAGATAGTATAGTAAGATCTAAAAAGTCATTGAAACAACATAGTATAGTAAGGCATAGAAACGACATAGTATAGTAAGGCATAAAATGTCAAGAAAACAACAAAGTATAGTAAGCCATAAACATTCATTGAAAAAACATAGTATAGTAAAGCATAACAACGACATCGTACAGTAAGGCATAAAAAGACATAAAAATTACATAGTTTAGTAAGGCATAGAAAGTCATTAAAACAATATAGTACAATAAGGCATAAAAAGTCATGAAAATGATATAGTTTAGTAAGGCATAGAAAGTCATTAAAACGACATAGTATAGTAAGATCTAAAAAGTCATTGAAACAACATAGTATAGTAAGGCATAGAAACGACATAGTATAGTAAGGCATAAAAAGTCATTAAAACAACATAGTATAGTAAGGCATAAAAACGACATAGTACAGTAAGGCATAAAACTTCATAAAAACAACATAGTACAGTAAGGCATAAAAAGTCATAAAAACGACATAGTATACTAAGGCATAAAAAGTCATTAAAACAATATAGTATAGTAAGGCATAAAAACGACATAGTACAGTAAGGCACAAAAAGTCATAAAAACGGCATAGTATAGTAAGGCATAAAACGTCATAAAATTAGATAATATATTAAGGCACAAAATGTCATAAAAACGATATAAGCATAAAAAGTCATAAAAACGACATAGTACAGTAAGGCATGAAAAAGTCATGAAAATGACATAGTTTATTAAGGCATAAAAATAGCAGTACAGTGAGGCATAAAAAGTCATAAATACAACATAGTATAGTAAGGCATAAAAAGTCATAAATACAACATAGTATAATAAGGCATAAAAAGTCATTAAAACAACATAGTATAGTAAGGCATAAAAACGACATAGTATAGTAAGGCACAAAAAGTCATAAAAACGACATAAACATAAAAGTCATAGAAACGACATAGTATAGTAAGGCATAAAAAGTCATACTATAAAAAGTCATAGTATATTAAGGCATAAAAAGTCATAAAAAAGTCATACTATAAAAAGTCATAGTATATTAAGGCATAAAAAGTCCAAGTATAGCAAGGCATAAAAAATCATAAAAATATCATAGTATAGTAAGGCATAAAAAGTCATAAAAATATCATAGTATAGTAAGGCATAAAAAATCATAGTATAGTAAGGCATAAAAAGTCATAGTATAGTAAGGAATAAAAATATCATAGTATAGTAAGGCATAAAAAGTCATAAAAACATCATAGTATATTAAGGCATAAAAAGTCATAAAAAAGTCATAGTATAAAAAATCATAGTATAGTAAGGCACAAAAAGTCAAAAAAGTCATAGTACAGTAGGGCAATAAAAACGTCATAGTATAGTAAGGCATAAAAAGTCATAAAAAGGTCATAGTATGAAAAGTCATAAAAGGTCATCGTATAGTAAGGCATAAAAAGTCAAAAAAGTCATAGTATAAAAAGTCGTGAAAAAGTCATAGTATAGTAAGGCATAAAAAGTCATAGTATAGTAAGGCATAAAAAGTCATAAAAATATCATAGTATCGTAAGGCATAAAGTCATAAAAAATCATAGTATAGTAAAGCATAAAAAGTCATAAAGATATCATAGTATAGTAAGGCATAAAAAGTCATAGTATAGTAAGGCATAAAAAGTCTAAAAAGTCATAGTATAAAAAGTCATGAAAAAGTCATAGTATAGTAAGGCATAAAAAAGTCATAGTATAGTAAGGCATAAAAAAGTCATAAAAATATCATAGTATCGTAAGGCATAAAAAAGTCACAAAAAATCATAGTATAGTAAGACATAAAAAAGTCAAAAAAATATCATAGTATAGTAAGGCATAAAAAAGTCATAAAAAAGTCATAGTATAAAAAGTCATCGTATAGTAAGGCATAAAAAAGTCATCGTATAGTAAGGCATAAAAAAGTCATTAAAAAAGTCATAGTATAAAAAGTCATCGTATAGTAAGGCATAAAAAGTAAAAAAAGTCATAGTATAAAAAGTCGTGAAAAAGTCATAGTATAGTAAGGCATAAAAAGTCATAAAAATATCATAGTATCGTAAGGCATAAAGTCATAAAAAATCATAGTATAGTAAGGCATAAAAAGTCATAAAAATATCATAGTATAGTAAGGCATAAAAATCATAGTATAGTAAGGCATAAAAAGTCATAGTATAGTAAGGCATAAAAAGTCATAAAAAAGTCATAGTATAGTAAGGCATAAAAATATCATAGTATAGTAAGGCATAAAAAGTCATAAAAAAGTCATAATATAGTAAGGCATAAAAATATCATAGTATAGTAAGGCATAAAAATCATAGTATAGTAAGGCATAAAAAGTCATAGTATAGTAAGGCATAAAAAGTCATAAAAATATCATAGTATAGTAAGGCATAAAAAGTCATAGTATAGTAAAGCATAAAAAGTCATAAAAAAGTCATAAAAAAGTCATAGTATAAAAAGTCATCGTATAGTAAGGCATAAAAAGTCAAAAAAGTCATAGTATAAAAAGTCATGAAAAAGTCATAGTATAGTAAGGCATAAAAAGTCATAGTATAGTAAGGCATAAAAAGTCATAAAAATATCGTAGTATCGTAAGGCATAAAAAGTCATAAAAAATCATAGTATAGTAAGGCATAACAAATCATAGTATAGTAAGGCATAAAAAGTCATAGTATAGTAAGGCATAAAAAGTCATAAAAAAGTCATAATATAGTAAGGCATAAAAATAACATAGTATAGTAAGGCATAAAAAGTCATAAAAATATCATAGTATAGTAAGGCATAAAAATATCGTAGTATAGTAAGGCATAAAAAGTCATAAAGTCATACTATAAAAAGTCATAGTATAGTAAGGCACAAAAAGTCAAAAAAGTCATAGTACAGTAAGGCATAAAAACTAATAAAAACTTCATAGTATAGTAAGGCATAAAAAGTCATAAAAAGGTCATTGTGTGAAGTCATAAAAAGTCATCGTATAGTAAGGCATAAAAAGTCAAAAAAGTCATAGTATAAAAAGTCGTGAAAAAGTCATGATATAGTAAGGCATAAAAAGTCATAAAAAGGTCATTGTGTGAAGTCATAAAAAGTCATCGTATAGTAAGGCATAAAAAGTCAAAAAAGTCATAGTATAAAAAGTCGTGGAAAAGTCATAATATAGTAAGGCATAAAAAGTCATAAAAATATCAGTATCGTAAGGCATAAAGTCATAAAAATATCATAGTATCGTAAGGCATAAAGTCATAAAAAATCATAGTATAGTAAGGCATAAAAATTCATAAAAATATCATAGTATAGTAAGGCATAAAAAGTCATAAAAATATCATAGTATAGTAAGGCATAAAAAGTCATAAAAATGTCATAGTATAGTAAGGCATAAAAAATCATACTATAATAAGGCATAAAAAGTCATAGGATAGTAAGGCATAAAAAGTTATGAAAACGTCATAGTATAGTAAGGCATAAAAAGTCATAAAAACGACATAGTATAGTAAGGCATAAAATGTCAAAAAATTACATAGTATCGAAAGTCATTAAAACGACATAGTATAGTAAGGCATAAAAACGACATAGTACAGTAGGGCATAAAAAGTCATGAAAATGACATAGTTTATTAAGGCATGAAAATAGGAGTACAGTGAGGCATAAAAAGTCATAAATACAACATAGTATAGTAAGGCATAAAAAGTCATAAAGTCATACTATAAAAAGTCATAGTATAGTAAGGCACAAAAAGTCAAAAAAGTCATAGTACAGTAAGGCATAAAAACTCATAAAAACTTCATAGTATAGTAAGGCATAAAAAGTCATAAAAAGGTCATTGTGTGAAGTCATAAAAAAGTCATCGTATAGTAAGGCATAAAAAGTCAAAAAAGTCATAGTATAAAAAGTCGTGAAAAAGTCATAATATAGTAAGGCATAAAAAGTCATAAAAAGGTCATTGTGTGAAGTCATAAAAAAGTCATCGTATAGTAAGGCATAAAAAGTCAAAAAAGTCATAGTATAAAAAGTCGTGGAAAAGTCATAATATAGTAAGGCATAAAAAGTCATAAAAATATCAGTATCGTAAGGCATAAAAGTCATAAAAATATCATAGTATCGTAAGGCATAAAAGTCATAAAAAATCATAGTATAGTAAGGCATAAAAAGTCATAAAAATATCATAGTAGAGTGAGGCATAAAAAATCATAGTATAGTAAGGCATAAATAGTCATAGTATAGTAAGGCATAAAAAGTCATAAAGTCATAGTATAGTAAGGCATAAAAATATCATAGTATAGTAAGGCATAAAAAGTCATAAAAATATCATAGTATAGTAAGGCATAAAAAGTCATAAAAATGTCATAGTATAGTAAGGCATAAAAAATCATACTATAATAAGGCATAAAAAGTCATAGGATAGTAAGGCATAAAAAGTCATGAAAACGTCATAGTATAGTAAGGCATAAAAAGTCATAAAAACGACATAGTATAGTAAGGCATAAAATGTCAAAAAATTACATAGTATCGAAAGTCATTAAAACGACATAGTATAGTAAGGCATAAAAACGACATAGTACAGTAGGGCATAAAAAGTCATGAAAATGACATAGTTTATTAAGGCATGAAAATAGCAGTACAGTGAGGCATAAAAAGTCATAAATACAACATAGTATAGTAAGGCATAAAACGTCATAAAATTACATAATATAGTAAGGCACAAAAATTCATGAAAACGATATAAGCATAAAAAGTCATAAAAACGACATAGTACAGTAAGGCATAAAAAGTCATGAAAATGGCATAGTTTATTGAGGCATAAAAAGTCATAAAAACGACATAGTATAGTAAGGCATAAAACATCATTTAAACAACATAGTATAGTAAGGCATAAAAACGACATAGTACAGTATGGCATAAAAAGTCATAAAAACGACATAGTATAGTAAGGCATAAAACGTCATAAAATTACATAATATAGTAAGGCACAAAAATTCATAAAAACGATATAAGCATAAAAAGTCATAAAAACGACATAGTATAGTAAGGAATAAAAAGTCATTACAATGACATAGGATAGTAAGGCATAAAAACGACATTAACATAGTATAGTAAGGCATAGAAAGTCATAAAAATGACATAGTTTAGTAAGGCATAGAAAGTCATTAAAACGACATAGTATAGTAAGGCATAAAAAGTCATAAAAACGACATAGTATAATAAGGAATAAAAAGTCATTACAATGACATAGGATAGTAAGGCATAAAAACGACATTAACATAGTATAGTAAGGCATAGAAAGTCATAAAAATGACATAGTTTAGTAAGGCATAGAAAGTCATTAAAACGACATAGTATAGTAAGGCATAAAAAGTCATTAAAACAACATAGTATAGTAAGGCATAAAAACGACATAGAACAGTAAGGCATAAAAAGTCATAAAAACGACATAGTATAGTAAGGCATAAAAAGTCATAAAAATTTCATAGTATAGTAAGGCATAAAAAATCATAGTATTATAAGGCATAAAAAGTCATAGTATAGTAAGGCATAAAAAGTCATAAAAAAGTCATAGTATAGTAAGGCATAAAAAGTCATAGTATAGTAAGGCATAAAAAGTCATAAAAAAGTCATAGTATAAAAAGTCATCGTATAGTAAGGCATAAAAAGTCAAAAAAGTCATAGTATAAAAAGTCATGAAAAAGTCATAGTATAGTAAGGCATAAAAAGTCATAGTATAGTAAGGCATAAAAAGTCATAAAAATATCATAGTATCGTAAGGCATAAAAAGTCACAAAAAATCATAGTATAGTAAGACATAAAAAGTCATAAAAATATCATAGTATAGTAAGGCATAAAAAGTCATAAAAAAGTCATAGTATAAAAAGTCATCGTATAGTAAGGCATAAAAAGTCATAGTATAGTAAGGCATAAAAAGTCATAAAAAAAGTCATACTATAAAAAGTCATCGTATAGTAAGGCATAAAAAGTAAAAAAAAGTCATAGTATAAAAAGTCGTGAAAAAGTCATAGTATAGTAAGGCATAAAAAGTCATAAAAAAGTCATAGTATAGTAAGGCATAAAAATATCATAGTATAGTAAGGCATAAAAAGTCATAAAAATATCATAGTATAGTAAGGCATAAAAAGTCATAGTATAGTAAGGCATAAAAAGTCATAAAAAAGTCATAGTATAAAAAGTCATCGTATAGTAAGGCATAAAAAGTCAAAAAAGTCATAGTATAAAAAGTCATGAAAAAGTCATAGTATAGTAAGGCATAAAAAGTCATAGTATAGTAAGGCATAAAAAGTCATAAAAATATGATAGTATCGTAAGGCATAAAAAGTCATAAAAAATCATAGTATAGTAAGGCATAACAAATCATAGTATAGTAAGGTATAAAAAGTCATAGTATAGTAAGGCATAAAAAGTCATAAAAAAGTCATAATATAGTAAGGCATAAAAATATCATAGTATAGTAAGGCATAAAAAGTCATAAAAATATCATAGTATAGAAAGGCATAAAAAGTCATAAAAATATCATAGTATAGTAAGGCATAAAAAGTCATAGTATAGTAAGGCATAAAAAGTCATAGTATAGTAAGGCATAAAAAGCCATAAAAAAGTCATAGTATAGTAAGGCATAAAAAGTCATAAAAATATCATAGTATAGTAAGGCATAAAAAGTCATAAAAAAGTCATAGTATAAAAAGTCATAGTATAGTGAGGCAAAAAAAGTCAAAAAAGTCATAGTACAGTAAGGCATAAAAACTCATAAAAACTTCATAGTATAGTAAGGCATAAAAAGTCATAAAAAGGTCATAGTGTGAAAAGTCATAAAAAGTCATCGTATAGTAAGGCATAAAAAGTCAAAAAAGTCATAGTATAAAAAGTTATTCAAAAGTCATTGTATAGTAAGGCATAAAAAGTCATAGTATAGTAGAGCATAAAAAGTCATAAAAAAGTCATAGTATGAAAAGTCATAAAAAATCATAATATAGTAAGGCATAAAAAGTCATAAAAATATCATAGTATAGTAAGGCATGAATAAAAAGTCTTAAAGTCATAGTATAAAAAGTCATAAAAAGTCGTGGTATAGTAAGGCATAAAAAGTCATAGTATAGTAAGGCATGAATAAAAAGTCTTAAAGTCATAGTATAAAAAGTCGTGGTATAAGTAAGGCATAAAAAGTCATAGTATAGTAAGGCATAAAAAGTCATAGTATAGTAAGGCATAAAAAGTAATAAAAACGACATAGTATAGTAAGGCATAAAATTACATAATATAGTAAGGCACAAAAGTCATAAAAACGACATAAGCATAAAAGTCATAGAAACGGCATAGTATAGTAAGGCATAAAATGTCATAAAAACAACATAGTATAGTAAGGCATAAAAAGTCATAAAAAGGTCATAGTATGAAAAGTAATAAAAAGTCATCGTATAGTAAGGCATAAAAAGTCAAAAAAGTCATAGTATAAAAAGTCATGAAAAAGTCATAGTACAGTAAGGCATAAAAAGTCATAGTATAGTAAGGCATAAAAAGTTAAAAAAGTCATAGTATAAAAAATTATTCAAAAGTCATTGTATAGTAAGATATAAAAAGTCATAAAAAGTCATAGTATAGTAAGGCATAAAATGTCAAAAAAACAACATAGTATAGTAAGGCATAAAAATGACATAGGATAGTAAGGCATAAAAAGTCATGAAAACGTCATAGTATAGTAAGGCATAAAAAGTCATAAAAACGACATAGTATAGTAAGGCATAAAAAGTCATGAAAATGACATAGTTTATTAAGGCATGAAAATAACAGTACAGTGAGGCATAAAAAGTCATAAATACAACATAGTATAGTAAGGCATAAAACGTCATAAAATTACATAATATAGTAAGGCACAAAAATTCATAAAAACGATATAAGCATAAAAAGTCATAAAAACGACATAGTATAGTAAGGCATAAAACGTCATGAAAATGACATAGTTTATTAAGGCATAAAAATAACAGTACAGTGAGGCATAAAAAGTTATAAATACAATATAGTATAGTAAGGCATAAAAATTCATGAAAATGACATAGTATAATAAGGCATAAAAAGTCATAAAAACGACATAGTATAATAAGGAATAAAAAGTCATTTAAATGACATAGGATAGTAAGGCATAAAAACAACATAGTATAGTAAGGCATAAAAAGTCATAAAAACGACATAGTATAGTAAGGCATAAAAAGTCATTAAAACAACATAGTATAGTAAGGCATAAAAACGACATAGAACAGTAAGGCATAAAAAGTCATAAAAACGACATAGTATAGTAAGGCATAAAACGTCATAAAATTACATAATATAGAAAGGCACAAAAATTCATAAAAACGACATAAGCATAAAAGTCATAGAAACGACATAGTATAGTAAGGCATAAAAAGTCATAAAAAAGTCATACTATAAAAAGCAATAGTATATTAAGGCATAAAAAGTCATATTATAGTAAGGCATAAAAAATCATAAAAATATCATAGTGCCTTTTTATGCCTTACTATACTATGACTTTTTATGCCTTACTATACTATGAAGTTTTTATGCCTTACTGTACTATGACTTTTTTGACTTTTTGTGCCTTACTATACTATGACTTTTTATGCCTTACTATACTATGATATTTTTATGACTTTTTATGCCTTACTATACTATGATATTTTTATGCCTTACTATACTATGACTTTATGACTTTTTATGCCTTACTATACTATGTCGTTTTAATGACTTTCTATGCCTTACTAAACTATGTCATTTTTATGACTTTCTATGCCTTACAATACTATGTTAATGTCGTTTTTATGCCCTAAGGCATAAAAAGTCAAAAAAGTCATAGTATAAAAAGTCATGAAAAAGTCATAGTATAGTAAGGCATAAAAAGTCATAGTATAGTAAGGCATAAAAACGACATAGTACAGTAAGGCATAAAAATTCATAAAAAGAACATAGTACAGTAAGGCATAAAAAGTTATAAAAATGACAGTTTAGTAAGGCATAAAAAGCCATTAAAACAACATAGTATAGTAAGGCATAGAAACGACATAGTATAGTAAGGCATAAAAAGTAATAAAAACGACATAGTATAGTAAGGCATAAAATTATATAATATAGTAAGGCACAAAAAGTCATAAAAACGACATAAGCATAAAAGTCATAGAAACAGCATAGTATAGTAAGGCATAAAATGTCATAAAAACAACATAGTATAGTAAGGCATAAAAAGTCATAAAAAGGTCATAGTATGAAAAGTAATAAAAAGTCATCGTATAGTAAGGCATAAAAAGTCATAAAAAGTCATAGTATAGTAAGGCATAAAAACGACATAGTACAGTAAGGCATAAAAAGTCATTAAAACAACATAGTATAGTAAGGCATAAAAACGACATAGTACAGTAAGGCATAAAGTGTCATAAAAATGACAGTTTAGTAAGGCATAAAAATTCATAAAAACAACATAGTACAGTAAGGCATAAAAAGTCATAAAAATGACAGTTTAGTAAGGCATAGAAAGTCATTAAAACGACATAGTATAGTAAGGCATAGAAACGACATAGTATAGTAAGGCATAAAATGTCAAAAAAACGACAAAGTATAGTAAGGCATAAAAACGACATAGTATAGTCAGGCAGAAAAATTCATAAAAACAACATAGTACAGTAAGGCATAAAAAGTCATTAAAACAACATAGTATAGTAAGGCATAAAAACGACATAGTACAGTAAGGCATAAAAAGTCATGAAAATGACAGTTTATTAAGACATAAAAATAACAGTACAGTGAGGCATAAAAAGTCATAAAAACGACATAGTATAGTAAGGCATAAAAAGTCATAAAAGCGACATAAGAATAAAAAGTCATAAAAACGACATGTATTGTAAGACATAAAAAGTCATAAAAACGACATAGTATAGTCAGGCAGAAAAATTTATAAAAACAATATAAGCATAAAAAGTCATAAAAATGACATAGTTTAGTAAGGCATAGAAAGTCATTAAAACAATATAGTATAGTAAGGCATAAAAAGTCATAAAAACGACATAGTATAGTAAGGCATAAAAAGTCATAAAAACGACATAGTATAGTAAGGCATAAAAAGTCATGAAAACAACATAGTATAGTAAGGCATAAAAAGTCATAAAAACGACATAGTATAGTAAGGTATAAAAACGACATAGGACAGTGAGGGATAAAAAGTCATAAAAACGATATAGTATAGTAAGGCATAAAAACGACATAGTATAGTAAGGCATAAAAATAACATAGTATAGTAAGGTATAAAAAGTCATAAAAACGACATAGTATAGTAAGGCATAAAAAGTCATAAAAACGACATAGTATAGTAAGGCATAAAAATGACATAGTATAGTAAGGCATAAAAAGTCATAAAAACGACATAGTATAGTAATGCATAAAAAGTCATAAAAACAACATAGTATAGTAAGACATAAAAAGTCATGAAAACAACATAGTATAGTAAGTCACAAAAAGTCATAAAAACAACATAGTATAGTAAGGCATAAAAATGACATAGTATAGTAAGGCATAAAAAGTCATAAAAACAACATAGTACAGTAAGGCATAAAAACGACATAGTATGACACCTAGTAGACACCTTATTATTCTACGTCGTTTTTATGCCTCTATTGCCTTACTATACTATGTCATTTTTATGACTTTTTATGCCTTACTATACTGTCGTTTTTATGCCTTACTATACTATGTCATTTTCTTTCACTTTTTAGGCCTCACTATAGTTTTTTCCTTTTTGTATTTCTTGCCTTACCGTACTATGTTGTTTTTATGAGATTATTTTCTAACATGTAACAGTGAACATTACATGAGAACATTAAACTCTGGATCCCGTTGAGAACTGCAGATGATGAAGAGTGAACTGAAGGTACTTAAGAGATTTTATTTCTGCAATAAAAGCTCAGTTTGGAATCATCTACAGGAGGAAGGAAAGTGAGTCCTGGCATTAATCAGAAACTCAGTACTTAACCATTTGACTTGTGTCACAGCCCAAGCCAGACACTGCAGATGGAGGTTCCCTTCATCGTTTATTGTAATTTGACAGTTTAACAGTGATAAAACCATTACAAACAGCAGACTGTAGAGTTCACACAGGAACACATCAGCTTCACTGTGTCAAGATGGCAAACAAACCACATCATCTGTTTTATTTCATCACAGCATGCAGATCAACAACCTTCAAAGTGTGACCTGGGGTCCATCAGAGGTACTGCAGTGGAGTTGAGGGGGTCCACAGAAAACAACCGACACAAGGTCAATTCCTGTCTTTACATTTGTTTCCTAATTTACTTTTTGGAAGGTCCTTGTTAAAATCTTCAAGCAACATTATTATGACTTAGTAACTAAAAAATAAAAGACAAGCAAATGTTGAAGAAAACTTCTTATATAGTATGACACTTATTTCAGTTGGGTGATTAAAATACACAAAAATAAAAACATCTTTAATGAAAAAAAAAGCAACAGCAATAAGATTCAGAGAGCAGAGAAACAAAAATCAAGTTTTACTCCACAAGATTTAACCACAACTTTTTTAGCTTTTATAATAAAAACAAAAATTGAACAAATAATATTCTGTAACAATGTGATATAAGGTATTAAATTATGCAGCAGTGTCAAATTTAAAGCTTATTTTTTTCATAATGACATTATTCTTATAACTTGTATTTATTCTACAACAGCACGATCACACCACTTCAACTTCCTGAGGATTATTTTGTAGCATTTTCCATTAAAAAAATGGCAGCAGACAGTGCAACACAGTTACAGCAGTGTGTGTTTGAACATAAACATATGGAAGCTAATTCCTACCCCAAAAAGTATTGAACATAAAAATAAGGCACAGCAGAAATTACATTCAGATAGGAGTATCAAATTATGACTACTGTAACAAGCTATAATAAAATCAAGCATCTTTCATATATATATATAAATTAAACTGCAGTTTGAGTCCGGATTTACAAGTACGAAAGTAAAATTTTCGAGAATTTGTTATAATCATAAAGAAAATGTTGTAATCACATTTGTAATGTACAAATCGTTCATATGAGATATAACTGATGAGAAACTAATGAATTTATATGTAACCACTTATTTACTGATTTATTTTTTGGGGTACTAATTGGCTTCCATAAAGAATAAGATCTATACGATATGAGGATTTGTATTCTTGACCGTCTTCCTGACTTTTGTTCTTTGAGGCCTCGTATGAACTGACACATGGATGAGTGTTGTTGTTTGACTTGTTACCTTCTTGTGACGTGATGAGTATTTTTGTAAAATACATTATCACAGGTTTTCTGTGAAGTTATAGGAACACTCTGATATTGTTGTTTACTCTGCTGCTCAGACAAGATTCATTACTCAGGAAATCAATAATACATTTGTTTTTCTCCCTTGTTGATCTTTTATTTGGATAATTTAAATCTCCTCACTTTCTTTCTCGGAAACATTTAAATCATTTATTTATTTCACATTTTTCACACATAGCACTTATTATTTATTATATAATATTTGCCCAAAATATAAATACATTTAACCTGTGCACTAGCTGAAATCCATACAGTTTAATGACAGGCTGTGTATTAATGAGCCAAAATATCAGCGTGCTCCTTCACAATAAAAGCACAGGTTAAAGTACAGTAGCACTGAAGTTAGGTTTTATGTTGCGTAGGTCACTCGGGCACTGCTGATTGGCTGTTGCCTGGTAACGAGGACGGGGCCTCAAGCATTAGTCGTGGTGCCGGTGGCGCCATCCTTCCTGCCGATCTGACAGTAGAGGATCATGGCGAAGGCCATGCCGAAAATCTGCAGGGAGCAGAAGACATCAGGTGATGAAACAGTGACATATACAGGACATAGAAATTAATGTTTAATATGTATGTATGTAATATAAGTATGTTTTTGGATTATTCCATTTTTGTTTGATGGTCACATTTCAATTCAACAATAATGAATATTATCATTATTGTCCAACCATTAATCAACTATAGCAGAATTGTTTTTATTCAGTATCAAAAATATTCAGATTGATTCTGCATATCTATATTTTTTCTATGTATTTAATCAATTTTTTATAAATTTTTTTGAATATTTTTGAATATTTCATTTTGTACTTTCTAACGTTCCTTCAAATGCTGTTATACATATTATATTATACACATTATTTTAAACATTTTTGGTGTTTGGCTCCGGCGCCATGATGAAATGAAAATATTTTATTTTTCCAACATCAGAATGTTGTGTACTTCTCTTTTTGTGTGTGTGTGTGTGTGTGTGTGTGTGTGTGTGTGTGTGTGTGTGTGTGTGTGTGTGTGTGTGTGTGTGTGTGTGTGTGTGTGTGTGTGTGTGTGTGTACTGACCAGCAGGATGGCGATGGCGAAGGCGATTCCCAGCACCACCTCCATGTTTTTCTCCATCAGAGTGATGATTTTGTTGGAGCAGGGCTGCAGGGTGAGACCACCACCATCATCATCAACATCATCATCATCATCAGACTGTACGTCACATGGTTTGATGATTATAATATAAAGATGTTTTCAGCCTCACCTCATCGTAGAGGGCCGACGAGCTGCAGTCGGGCTCGGTCTTGTTGCAGCGGCAGGACTCGGGGATCTGGGTCCAGTCTGAGGGTCCGTTCACGAGACCACAACACTTGAGCTGGAGGGAAAACACAACAAGACGCGAACATTAATGATCACTAACGATCACACTGTTAATGGACAAGTTCTTCTTCTTTGTCACATGGCAGGAAACTGAACGCTGGGTTTTGGACTGTTGATCAGATCAAACAAAAAATCTGAAGAAAGTATTTTAGAGACAAATTGATTCTTCAAAAAAACTCAGTCACAGTCTTAAATCTTTTTACAAGTTATATGATTATTACAGTCTCGGCCACGCCCACTTCTGCAGAACTAGTGACCTCACACAGACCGCCGACCCCGAGGCTGACAAACTGTGTGAGGCAGCTCCAGTTCGTCTGCAGACTTCATCAATATCATGTTTTTACATTTCAACAGTGTCTTGTTCGCCCTCCAGTGGATCTCCATGGTAACAACAGGCTGATCAACATGTTAGAAACTACATGCATGATTGATTGCTGTGTGTGTGTGTGTGTGTGTGTGTGTGTGTGTGTGTGTGTGTGTGTGTGTGTGTGTGTGTGTGTGTGTGTGTGTGTGTGTGTGTGTGCTACCTCCCGCTGCAGTTTCTCCAGGTCCTCCCTCACAGTCTCCGGTTGTTCTGACAGTGGGGTGAATTTCTCCAGACGCTTCTTCACCCAGTCCTTAACCTGCACGCACACACACACACACACACACACACACACACACACACACACACACACACACACACACACACACACACACGACATAAAGTTTGTTATTCTCCAGACAAAGTAATGAGAGCGCAGGCGACGTCAGCACAGAGTCACTTCCTGTTTTACCTTCTTCTCGCCCACGGCTCCCAGGATTCCCGCCGCCAGCAGGAGGATGAAGATGAGGAGGAGGGTGATGAAGAACTGAGGGGACACAGAAGGATTTGTTTTAATTAGAAGCATGTGAACGTTTTCAGAGCAGACTTTCCAGTGGAACATGTTAGCTAACGTTACATCAGTTCTTCTTCACTGCTCTAAAAAAAGTAGTTGTCAACTTCCTGTTTGGGCTACTGTTGATTTGATTCATGGGAAAACTGCAGTTTTATCCAGGTGTGAAAGGTTACAGTTCATTAATAAATAACATGTTGCTGGGTCGATGTGCAGACTCGTACTCGCAGCATCTTACATTTCTGATTCCAGCATCAGCATCTGAACAACAACAATATTTCATCTCTGATTGCTTTATAATTGATTTGCTTCAGAAGATAAGTAGCAATCAATAATTTATAAAAATTATGATTTAGAATATTTGTAGTGGTGTATTGTGACCTGTTATGTTTTTTGGTTTACGGATATAAATAAGTATGTAGCTACTTTTTACACCTTACTATATAAACCATGACGTTTTTATGACTTTTTATAACTTACTGTACTATGTTGTTTTCAGGATAGATACAATCCTACATGTTTACATTGTGTTTTTATACTGATGTTTATCAACATATTGTCTCTATTAAAGAAATAAAGAAAACTATTTGCACTTTTTACACTTTAAAAAATACAAACAAAAAAATAAAGTTTATTACTCTTTTTCACTAAAGTTGCAAATGCAACACTGTCCTTCATCATCATCAGTTATTTTGTGATTTCAGATCCACTGAATTGTTCAGCCCTAAAAATACTGATGACATGATGAAACAGGTGAAATCCTGATTTCAGACAGGAAGTGTCAGTGTCAGGTCACATGATGAAGAATCACGTGGTGACGCTCACCAGCAGCAGCATGCAGCGGTTCTCTCTGATGGCGCCGCAGCAGCCCAGGAACCCGAGCACCATGATGATCACCCCGATGGCGATCATCAGGTCGATGCCAGGAAGAGATTCATTGGTGATCTGAGGACAGGAAGAGGGGAGGAAGAAGAGGAGGGAGAGGAGGAGGAAGAGGAGGAGGGGGCGAGTAAAACACACAACACTGAGTTTTTGAAGAGTTTTCAAACTTGTCTTTACTTGTGTGGACGTGGAAATGATTAAACTCACCTGGTTTCCATCTTTGCTGACTTTCAGGTAGATGGACACGCCCAGGATGATGCAACCACTCACCTGTACAGAGAGAGAGAGAGAGAGAGAGAGAGATTTTACATTAGAAAATGTGCAACAAGTTTCCTCTGAGTTAAGTTTATCTGTGACAATCTGGCGACACCTGGTGGAGAAAAACTGTCACCTTCACACAGACACAGTTTCAGATACATAGATAGACTGAACACCCAGAGTCTCTGAGGATCTGGACTCTGGACTTTCTGAGGATCTGGACTCTCTGAGGATCAGGTCTACGTAAACAGACTGGAGTCCAGCTCCTTGGTGGGCGGGGCTCAGGACTGATGAGTGACATGTATTATTCACCACTCATACAATTAGCCGCCACAAACAGGTTTCTGAGAGTAATTATCCAGCATCAATATTTCATCTTCAGAGCTGCAGCCGGAAAACAGAGACCCGGTCAGAGGACACGAGCACGGCGTCGCCTTGGAGACCAACACACAGCAGCTAATTACAGGATCATGTAGATGAAATGGACGTAAATGAATTAAAATACATGGACACAGACAAACCCTCCTGGATTCACAGGAAAACTGCACTTTTGTTTCTATCCATTTTTAAATATTTTTAAATTAATCATATGATTTTTTAAAATAGTTTTTGCATATTTTCTTTAAGTGTTGAGAGCGTGGGTCCAAAACAAGAAAACCATAAGAAAAATTATTTAAACATTTAAATCAAACAGCAAGAAAATTTGTAAAAATTTAAACTAAACTTTAAATTTTAACTAAAATATAATTATTTCACACATGTTCTTCTTGTTACTCAGTTAAAGTGAAATTTAGAGCTAAAATGATCAATTAATTGATTTGAATTGATTTTTTAATAGTTGTATAATCATTTAAATCATAGTCTCTGGTTAAAAGTTTTTGTTCCTCATTTATATTAATTACAGATCGTCCTAAAGTAAAAACGAGCCCGTGGGTCGTTTGTGTAGCAGGTTACTATGACCCTCAGTTACCTTTTGTTGCTAGGCGACATCCAGCAGCCAGACGTCAGGAGGGGGTTGCGGTGGATGTATGAATATGACTCTCGGTACAGTTCGCGTGTTTATTATTGTAACCATGACAACCAAGGTCCGGTACACCTGCTGTCTGGTTGTTGAGGTTAATTTAAGTAACCATCTGGTTTAAAGTCAAAATCTGCAACTTTCCTTCACTTGTTCCTTTTGAATTAAATACAAAATTAATTAAATACAAAATGTGAGAAAGAACTTTCTTTTAGATTCGGGAGAAATATTATATTTTCTGATATTTTATAGATTCAGTGATTAATGGATTCATCAGAAAAGAATCAGCATTTTGATCAATAATGAAAACAGTCATTGGTTGCAGCTCTGAATGTGACTTCACTCTGTGTCGTGTGTCGCATCGTGGGTGAAATGTTTCGTCCTGGAAATAAAGACTAAAGGAAACTTTGTGTTTATGTTAAAGAAAAAAAAAGATGGATCATCAGTTCACTGCTGAATGAACGGAAACAGGCGTGACAAACATCTGCAGAGGACACGACCTCTACGCTCACAATGACAGCACACACACACACACACACACACACAACACACACACACACGCACACACACACACACACACACACACACGCACACACACACACACACACACACACACACACACACACACACACACACACACTCACACACACACACTCACACACACACACACACACACACACACACACTATGCATGTGAAGCCACCACACCCTCAGCCTATTGATACACAGCTCTTATTGCTGAATAAATAACACACACACCTACACACACACCTAACCAGTGAAACCAGTGCAACCACAGTCTGGTGTTTCTGACCAATCAGCCGTGACCTCAGGGGAGTGTGTGCTTGAGTCTGTTAAGCTGCTTCATAACTGCCTCAATCTCAGTCCTCAAACACACCTGTCATAAACTAAATTATATAGTCAAGAAAAATGGAAATACAAGTAAAATAAATTAAAAGTATTTAAAAATCATCAGTATATTATTTGATAATTCAGTTCCAGTAACTATTCCATCTAGTTTGTAGGTTTTGCTCAGTGGACGGAAATCACGTCAGTAGTTCACTTTTTACCTCATCGCTCAGTGTTACGTCTCTTTAAAGTAAAGTTTGTTTCTTATTGTTGAAGGAGGAAAGTTTCTCGGTGCTTTGAGGAGTTTATAACGAAGCAATTAAACTAATTTAGTGTCACAACAATTGGCATTGGAGTATTTCTATATTCTTATGTGTTTTAAAGGTTTGACCGAACATGAACACTGAGAGATTTACTCCGTTGTGTTGGATAAAGGTGATGTCATCTCCGTGCACCAATCAGGATTTAGCAACATCGTTTACAGGAAGTGCCGCTAAAGTTTTAGATGTTTAGGTTCCTCGCCGTCACTCATTTGTTTTGACAAACTTTATCTTCAGTTGTTGCACATTTGGTCATTTATATTTAATGTTACGGGGATGTTTAACGTTGGAAAGCAGGTTTTCGGACCTGAGGGGATTTGTAAAGTTCAGATCAGTTGAACGACAAACAGAGAGAGAGACAGTCTGCTGGTGATGACATGACCTGAGGGACGAACCTCCATCTCTCTGCTCACACTTTACTCTCTATAAAACCTTCAAAGATAAAAACTCAGACTGTTTGTGGATCAACTCACAGCACAACCATTAACGAGAAACCATCAGTGGCTGGATCTGGGATGTGGAGGAGTGAGTTACTGTTTTATCAGCTACATCACTGAAGAGAGAAAAGAAACACGCCCACACAGAGCTGCTGTTTTTCTTTTGGAGGTGGATGCCGGCGGTGAGAGGCCGGTCACTGCACTGAACAAACATCCAGTCAAAAGGCTTTGTACAGAGGTTTAGATCTTTGTTATCACAGAGTTAAATCAGAGAGATTCAAACCTGCGTCAATACAAACACACACACACACACACACACACACACACACACACACACACACAACACACACACACACACACAGAAAACCTGTTGAGCAACATCTCAGCGGCTCTAAAGGAAACTACGAGAAACCAGGATTAAAACCAGTTCAACTTAATTATACTATTAAATTCTAATTGATCAGAATTACAACTGATCAAAACAACAGTTGTTCAGGATTACATTTCATTGATTTTACATCCGACTGGAATTTGATCTGGATTACAGCCGTTTGGGATTCATTAATTATGATTATACCTGACAGGATTAAAATAATTATAATTACAGTTACTTCTAATTAGGGTTTCAGTTGATTGGGATTAAAGTTAATTGGGATTACAGGTGATAAATAAATCATAAGGACTATAGATGAGCAGCATTACAATTGATCAGGACTTCAGATGATTGGGATTAAAACTGATCTGGAGTCAAGATTTGAGTGAATCTGGAATCTAATTGATCCGGATCACATTTGAACGAGATTACAGATAATCAGGATTAAAATTATTTCAATTAAATGGGAATATGTCTGATCAGAATTACAGTTAATCAGGATTAAATTACATTTGCTTTACAGTTTATATGATTAGGATTAAATCAGGATTATAACTGGATTAAGTTCTTTCAAGATTTTGATTTATGAGGATTAAATATCAGGGTTACACATTAAATTGATGAAAATCGCAGTTTATCAGGTTACATTTGTTATAGATTACATCTGATCAGGATTAAAGTTAATCAGTTGTGTGTTTTCTTAAGCACTTGGAGCAGTCATCATATTCTTTTAACTCAATCACTCTAATGAACATAATTAAACCCAATAGTTTCCTGTAAAGTAATAAAGATGTTGTGTAACATCAGTTTTCACATTCGTCTAAAGTGGAGAATGAGTGAGTTTCCTGTTCCTTTATGTCCCTGCTGGCTTCCTGTACGTCTGTCAAACTGCAGTGTGGAGATCACGAGTTTCTTCTTCTTCTTGTGTGACAAATAATAAACATTACAAAAGTCATAATTACGAGGTCAGTCGACTCGTTAATCGGCACGAGGCGGTTCATTCCTCAGCAGTGACTCACAGGCAGTCGACCACAGCAGTACTGAGTCACTGTGTAACTGAGATAAACTGTTCTGCTGGATTCACTTCGAGTCCACCAGACAAGACGGTGTCAGTACACAATAACTACACACACACACACACACACACACACACACACACACACACACACACACACACGAAATTACAGCAGTGACACCACTAATTACAGGTGAGCGTGTTCACTCATGAGACCACTGAGTCTGACAACACCACCCCTCAGTTTCTGGGTCTTTGTTCAGGTGTGTCTGACTCAACAGGTATTACATTCAGACGGAAAGCATTTCTACCAGGCTGATGATTGACAGATCTACCCTTTACTTAACTACATTCCTCCGCCTTCCTCCACCTTCCTCCGTCTGTCTGTACGATCACATGATCTCTGATACAAGATGTCCTCTCTGCTCATTGTTTTAATTTTGTTCAGATATTGAAAAACCTTTAAACCACCTGTTTTTCTGGCCACGTTTTTTTCTTTTTCCATCACTTCTTCTCTTCTACTGAAGTTAGCATGCTAACCAGATAGCTCAGGCCCGGTCGGACTGTCTCATCACTTTCCGATACCGAGTCACTGCCCAGTCCAGTCTGCCCTTGAAGAAGCAGCTGCTCAGAGGACGTATTATAACCTCTTTGTCTTGTAAACACAACGATGGGTGGAGCGCTTGGCAACAGCTGTTAATGCTAACGTTAGCTATGTAGCAATAGCAAAAACGTACAAATAGCTCCCTTTAAAAATGAATTAAATGAAATAAACAGTTTCAAATTTCAAATTTGTCAATGAAAGTAAAATCCAACAACCACATCATCAACAGAACACACCCCTCTGTATGTAGTTACTGTGAACCTGTGGTTTGCTGTAGTGCTAAAACATGCTTTCTTTCCGTCGGGCTCATCTCTTTCCTCTGCTCGAACGGTCCCTGAACGCAGCATCTATTATTCATGGATGATATGAGCACTCTGCTAACAGGCGTTAATGCACAGAGACGAGCAGATAACTGGTTATATCTCTTCTCACAGACCGTGAAACCACTTGGCGGGATGCGTCTGCAGCAGTTTGTCTGTCGTCAGATGCCGAGAGAGTTGTGTTACAGCCCTGATGTGGGAGCATCATAATTCACTGTATCGCCTCTTATCTACACCGCTGCTATGAGTTTGACACAACTCACAACATGAAGTTGAACATCACATGATCTTTTCCACAGCGTGACGCTCGTCTCTTGCGTCTGGGTTTCTGTAGATAGGAAGCGTCACTTAGCAACTGAAAGCTAATGCGGAGCCACAAGTTTAAAAAACTACAGTAAATGGGCTTTACAGTAAATAACAACCCGACCCCACCCTCGCCATCATCATCATTAGGTAAACACATCATGTCCACCATGTCCACTGAGTGGTTCGAATCCAGTTAACATTGATTCAACATTGTTTGTGGAAACATGAGAGAACGACTGAAATAACCTCGGCGGGCAGCAGGACTGACGTTCTCACACCGGGCGGTTTATTTTAAACAGGACAGAGTTTGATGGATAAACAGGAAGGACGTGATGAAGACTATTTTTAACAGTTCAGAGAATGTTTTGAAGCCCAGAGCTCAGAGCAACACAACAGTGCAAGCTAATGTCTGTGCTGTCGCGCCTCTTTTATTCAACAGGAAGCTCTAAAAAACCTGATCATAAACACACAAAAATGCACTTGTTGTATGTCCCTACGTTACCCAACATGCTCTTCAGTCATCTTAATGACATCATCATTATGCGTCATGGCTGAGAGCGAAATTAGCTAATGTTAGCTGTTAGCCACAGGTCTTACCTGTCCAGGTAAAGCTACTGCTGCAGTGTTCTAAACTGAGGTTTGGTAGATTTTATTTATTATTAGATAAAAATGTAATTTTTAAGGGGAAGTAAATGGTAGTTTTTCATTCAAGGGTTACACAGTCACATTTTAAATCTTCACTAAATACTGTAATTAAACACAAAGTTTTACACTTTGGAAATCCACATTTGACGTTTTATTCAGAATCAGGTGAGGCTGGATATATGGTATATATATATATATATATATATATATATATATACATTACATAAATGTAAATGTATATATATGGTTGTATGAGATACAGACATAGATCCAGGCTGCGTTTACAGGTTTAGTTTGTTTGTAAAGAGCTAGTTACCACGACAGCAGAATAAGCGGTGTAAAATTTGCTCTTTTACGTCATTATCGACTGACTGATGAAAAATTAGCTTAAAAAAAAGACTGGAAGTAAAGGGAAACAGAAGTTTAAAAGTACTCGTCAACCTGGAAGTCTTCACGGATCTTCTCAAAGCTCATTGTAGGAAACTCATGGTGATAATTGACAGATCTTTAGAATCAGATTCACAGATATTTAACAGGTTAGATACGTGTATTTTGTCCATCTACCTTTTTATGGTCGTGCAGGACGTGGGAATGTGAATAAATTCTTCTTTGGAGAATATAAACTCATAATTTAGTTTCTAGAATTTCACATTCCTTCTCAGGGGATTATTATAACCATATTGCTGCTCCTCTGGACTAATGACTGATGATCTTTACCTCCAACACTAACTGCTGATAAAACCACCATGTTTCATTTTACATATTTCACTTGTTGCTGCATGCATCTTACTGCAAAGCACACTGAGTCTTCCTGTAACGCAGCATCAGGTTTGTGCAAGAACTTAATCCCAAATGCCTGAGTGAAGCTATAGAATAACTACGTAGTATGAGGAAATACAGCCATGTGAAGCCAGAGTGGGCTGAATCAAACCTCCTGAAGAGGTTTTAGGAAAAACCCCAGACTCTTTAGATTGAGCAATGGCTGCTGATTCATATGCAAAATCTGAGCACGGGCGGAGGAGTGATACGAGGCTGCAGATGACAGATGTGACGACGCGAGGCCGAGCGACGGGCCACGCCCTGAAACTGAGCTAATGTTTGTTTATAGAGGGAGAGGCAGGGAGATGATAAAGAGCCGACACAACCTGTTCTACGCTCCTGATACGACTGATTAACAACAAAGAGCTGAGCGGCGCCACACAGTAACACATGGAAAATAAAGTTACTATACAAAAGCAAAGACGGTGGGAAATGAAGAATAAATCATAAATAGATAACAAAAGATAGAAAAGATTAAATACAAAAGACCAAAACAAAAATGTCTGACATCTGTTAAAGTTTAACAAAAGCCCCAAAAACAGAAAAACAACAGAAACAGAGAATTAAAGCTACAGCTCAGCTTCAGAGACAAGTGTAACACACTCATTCAATCTGCAGCAAAACTGACAAAAACCCAAACAATCTGAATAATAAAATGTCAAACCAGACAAACCTGCCACTGATCCAGTCTCAGAAACTCTTGGAAACAAGATTATTACAATTTAAACTGGTAATAATCTCTAAAAACAAAAATGACATGACTGAACATTTGCTTGGAGAATTAACACTTGTCCGATACATCACCTGAAAAGTCAAAGTGTTGAGTTTAAAATGATGTAAAAAAACAAAACAAATGTTTTTCCTTTCAGACTCACCCAGAAAAGAAGGTTGAAGAAGAAGAGCAGGTATTTGATGCATTTATTCACAGCCATGGTTTTCCTTTTCTTCTCCTTTAGTCGTTCCTCCTCAGCGGCTTCTCTCTCAGGACTCACTGCCCTCGACGGACACAAGCTTCCTATAGACTGAAGGCAGAAACCGAGAGACTGCCTCAGGCTTGTAAATAGACCAGCCTGCTCTACCTGTTTCCTCTCACTGACGGTACTTCCCCTTTTTGTCTTTCCTCCCTTTCTTCCCTGACACCTGCCTTTCCATCCCTACCTGCTCTTGTGCTTCTTTGGCTTTTTCTTTTTCCTATCCTGCGTCCTCCCTTTCTTTCCCAAGGTTCTCGAGACCAACATTTGATGTCTAATGTCTTGTTTTAGCTGGATGACAGTTCATTTGACCCTATTGTTCAAATGTTCAGAAGCTTTTCGACTCGGAAATTCAGTCATAAAAATGGAGGTGTGGTTGATCTTTCCATTCTTGAAGACACATATTTGCTGTTGTAAATCTCTATGTGAGCAGATAATGACTGTACAGATGGTTGTGTGGGTGTGCCTCATCCACACATGAACTTCCCTTCCCTCACCTCCAGCGCTCGGAGACTGAAGTAATCCATCTGAAACTGGAAATAATAGGAATAATAAAAAGTAACTTTTCGCATTTTAACCTTTAGAAAAAAACATTACTTTCAACTCATATGACCAAACCATGACACAATTATCATTTTAACTGTATCACAGATTGTGAATTGACCCTTCGTTCTTGTCACCGAACATGAGTCTATTGTCTTTAATAGTGAAGATCAAGTAGTAAAAACAGCATCAACACAGTGTCACAGTGAATTATGACTTTCTACCACCATCTAGTGGCAGCTGCTGAAAACTACAACAGGGGCATCAAACACTTCTCCTCCCTTTTTGTTGACTTGACTCCATCATCACGTTGTAGTTGAGTCCGGCTGCTTAATATCTGACTGTGAAATTTCTTCAGTTAACTACTAAAAAATTTTACAGTGATTTTCAGTTTTTTTTTTAATTGTGTACAAAAGTCTGTAAAATGACAGAAATGATCTGTGAATTAACAGCCAAACTTCTATTTTAAGCATTATGCCAATAATAATGAATTACATTTATTTCCTATTTTTGTAAAGAAAGATTACTGTATTATTTACATTATTTACATACAAATCTGTGTAAAATGACAGTAATTATCTGTAATTAAAAATGTAGCTTGTTATTATAAAGGTTAATGTCCATACGAACAGTTTAAAGATCTTCTCTGTAATTTCAGGGTAAATCTTATTAGTTTTACATTTATGTGACTTTTACATTCAAACTGTGAAATTCTGGATGAAATGTAACAAACTCTTTTTCATCACATCAAACATTCAAACTTCAAAAAGTTAGAAGTACTGGTTTATCACACAACAACAACAACAACAACAACAACAACAACAACAACAACAACACACACACACACACACTAGGCTGTGTATTTACCATAAAAGAAAACAGCACAAACTTGACAATGAATGAATGAATGAATGAATGAATGTGTGTGTGTGTGTAAAGTGACAAACCGTGCCGTGACGTCACCCTTTGGTCCCGAGTTTGGTTTAATAGACGTCGCCATCTTGGTTTTTTGGCGCCAGGAGAAACCATATTTGGATGAGAGGGTGGAGCTGGGGAGGAGGGAGGAGGGAGGGGGGAGGGGGGAGGGGCGGATCTGACCTGTGTCCTCGAGGACACCAGGTAAACCCACCCGCATCAACCTGACAGCAACAGGCTCCTGGCTGAGCCGTGTGAAGATGATGCTAACACGGTTAGCTGTCACAGCTGTTACATTAGTCTTACAGGCTAATATCATATATATGAGGAGTAGCTTGTTATTGTAGCTGAAGTTAGCATGTGTGCTAACGTTACCCTCCATCACTTATGGACGGCTGCAGCAGCTTCCGGTCAACCTGTCAGACTGTTGCTCCTCACTGAGCTATGAAGGATTATTTTACACCTCTACTATAATTTATACTTGTTACTAAATAAGATTTATCCACCTCTTTATGATGCAAACTTGTCTTGTGACAGTGAAGTTCACCTGCACCTTCATTCACAACTGTATTCTAGTTTTAATTTGTCAGTTACAGTTGATTGTAAATTGTTGAAATGAATGCAGTTTTAATGTGAAATAAAGTTTTTTATGAAGCTTTGCTTTGTTGATGGTTTTTATGGAGCGTGTCTGGGATGAATTTTAACAGTAGCAGCAGCACAGTGTAGAAATCACAACACACTGAAGGTTTTCCTGAATCTGTAATTAATCAAAGACTTTCTGTTGCTTTAATCAACAAACATGATAGAAATGTTTAAATGTGTCCGTCCTTCAACAGTGACAACACAGGATCTAGAGACAGATACTAGAGTTTGTGCTTTTCTAATTTTCCTTATGAACTTATCAATTTTAATAACAATGAAAACACTAATTCACCAAAGTGACTGTTAGATTCATCATGAGGCAGATGGTAAATATGAAGAAACACTCAGTACAATTTAATCACAGGTTTCTTTATTAAAAACCTTTTCAATGACAAGAATGAAGTTCTGAATAAAACTAAAGTACATGAGCTGTACTACACCGACACCTGCTTCACAATCTGAACTGTCAGTGTTCAGTTCACACTAAAGAGTGTGTGAGGTCACACATCCGTCTCTGAGGTCACAGCATCACATCTATGAAGAGTCTGGTTCTGCTCCAGGTTGCAGTTCCATCTGTTTCCTACTGAACACAGCGTTCATGTTAAACTGGTCGATACTTTCACCTGTGGAGGTGGCGACTGTGCGAGAGCTGAACACATTCTGCTCTTCACATGTTGTTACTGTCATCTATCACCAACAGTAGAAATGAAGTAAAAGGCAATAAAGTGAATCTGAACACTGAGGACAGAGAATAATAAACAACTAGAAAATTCCTGGAGAACTTTTGAATGTTCCTGCTACTTGGTGCGTGAACTTCACTCCTCACGTTTCAATCTGCACAAAGGACGTTACCTGTCGTAGAGACTCATCCTGACACTGACCTCAGTCACTGCAGCTGTCCCTCAGAGAGCCTTTTGAAACTGTCACGACTGGCCACAATAACCTCACACTGATGGTTTCAAGCACAAATGTGTCCCCACAACCACAGCAAGACATGTACACACATGTACATGTATACACACACATACATGACCTAACAGAAGTTGATCTGCCACAGCAGCTTCGGGCAGCCTTCTTCTTCCTGTAGGCTCTGTTCATTGTTTGAAGGAGGAGGAGGAAGAGGAGGAAGAGGAGGAGGCAGACCCCTGCTGGAGGGCCCAGGCTGCTCCTCTGGGACATTGAAGTTAAAGGTCTGTCCTTGTCCCACCTGGACCAAGGACAGACCCTTTGCTGAAGGGAGAGTCTGGCCAGCAGCTGGAACACACAAACAAACACAGACTGTTTTAGGATTTTCAGCTTTCATTAAAAGATAAATCACAGAACAGATTCCAACACACCAACAGCTTTATGACAAACTCTTACCACTGAGTCATTCAAAGAGCTGGATGTTGGTCTGAGCCATCAACCTGGGGCCGGCCAGCACTGCCTCTCTGATGCCACATAATGACCAGCGAGTCCTCACGGTCCCTCTGGACCTCGTGGCCACCGGGTGAAGACGCAGAGCCGGTTGCAAACGGCCTCCACCAGGCGGCTAACACTGGCCCAGTTTGCAGGGCCCGAGTTCAGTCCCAGAAGACGGCTGAAAGATAATCAGAGAGCAGTGTGTGTTAATATGGATCTGATATTCATTAGAGGAAACTGATATCTGAAGTGAATCTCACCTCTGGAGACTCTCCTTCCCAGGACAGGAGGTGTTCTTCCCCATGGCTGCCTTGAACGGTCACCTGGGCTGCCTCTCCTGGTCTCTGGGAGGGAAGACAACTCGCTCTTCCTCCTGCTCTGTCTGGCAGGTGTTGCCAGGAGCTTGGAAGTACTTGGCACTGGCTTGAAGAAAAAGGTTTTGGATCAAAAACGATTTTTATGAAATACACAATATACTTAATCACAAGCTCTGAGACACAAACATGTACCTGGGCTGAAGTGGTTAAGGTGGAAACCAGAAGGCTGACCCAGCCCTCTGTCAGTCTACCTGTCTCTGTACAGCTGCACCTGCTGGGTCCTGAATGCAGGTGAGGCGGCTCCTCTGTGTCTCCATGTGTCCTGGATGCAGAGAGAATCCAGCAAAGAGACGTCCAGGGTGACGTGGAGATCCTGGATGAGGAGGACCGTCTCCTCCGCCCCATGTGTCCTCCTCCAACAGTGGAGCCTCCACTCCTCCAGGAGATCCTCCGGATCACCTTGGCAACAGTCAGGCCGAGCATCCTGTGCTTCCCCTTCAGCTCGGACCGCCATGCCTCAATGAGACAACAGGAACCTCCGGGGGTCCACCTTGAAGATGTGGCGTCATCAATCCGGCCGCCATCCTGGAAAGCCAACACACCAACATTGGTAACTCAGGCAACTGTTTCAGAAGCAGCACTAGCAGCTTCTTTGTCACCTGGAGGGAGAGAGAGAGAGAGAGAGAGAGAAAGAAAGGTTTCACATGTTAATGTTTGTGTGTGATTTTAGTTCACACACAGCAGTGGTGTGAAAGCAGCTGTAAGGACATAAACTGCCTGAATTAAACCTCATCCTAGAGAAACTCCCTGTTGGGAAAGAAAACTAGAGACGGCTGCTGGACAGATCAGTTAGACATACAGTGCATTTTTTTTCCAGATGCACGAACTTGAAATCATTTTAACTCATCTTACCATTTTGTAGTTTAAATCATGCGCATGACTTACCGATTCTTGCAGGTGTGGTTCTGGCCCGAGGTGGATTCTGTCATCCCTATGAAAACACAAAAGGAAAAATAAGGACATGTCAAGCGGCTCCTCTTTTGACTATGAAATGTTTGAGGCAGCCTAAGACTTCAGGACATCAATCATCCACTTAAACCTCATGTAGCATATACTGTAATAACAACAAGACTATGAATAAATCTGAACAAATGTACATGTGAAGAATTTGTAGAATAGATTCATATACATATATATATATATAAAAAAAAAAAACGAACACATTAGTGCTGAGGCAACACAAAGACACTGGAAGAGGGCGGTATTGCATCTGTACTGGCTCAGGTCCTGATAAAGAGAGGGATGCTGAAATCTCCTGAGAAATGTAAAGAAGCTGCACTTTCAATCATGGCTGATCTAAAATAATGTAAAGGGGTTACAACATGGTGAACCGACCGACGTGTATTCACTCGGTCTACTGGGTCCAAAAAATCTCAAGTTACAGTCATCAGTTACAAAATCAGCCTAAAGTCACTGACGTCACTAGCTGGACAACAGCCGAGAGCAACAGACACAATCCTACTAACCGCTAAAACGTCTGTCGACAACTTCAATATCACCACCTGAAATGTTTGTCAGTCGTTGAACTTATTATACTTTTAGCTAAAGAGCTAACATTGAAGCTACTCACCAGGCTAACAGGAAAGTTGCGAGCTCGGCATCAAACCGCATCTCTTTCCTCTCAGGAGCTTCTCCAGCGGTGGAAAGTCACATCCAGATTTACTCGTGTCGCTTCTTTTCTTTGCCGTTGAACGTGGTTTCTTGTCGGGAGCGGTCCTTCGGGATGCGGATGAATATCGTCTTTTAGGAGGTTCAGCCATTCCTGTGTTTCTGTGACGCTAACTTCAAGCGCTGCCGGAAGTTGTTCTTCTTCGTGGGACTGAGAGCAGACTTGACGCGCCACTGACTCACACAGCGTCTAGCGTCACAAAGTGGTATTACAACACAGGACAGGTCGGTGCTGGCTAGTGCGCATGCTCGTTTCAGTAGATAACTGAAATTAAACAGATGGAGATCTTGATCATGACATCACCACTATAGCCGCTTCACACACTGTTGATAGTGTTAATTCATTTTCTGAACATTTTAAACTAAAGTTCTGGCCACATCTTATATTGCACCTTTACAGCACAACCACCAAAGCTGACATTTAAAAGTAAAGCTACATGTTCTTTGTCCACATTGCAAACCAACTTACAGTTTTGTCACTTAGTTGAAACAAAGACATTGAGCTTAACTTCACTGATATTGACACATTTGCTGCATACAAAACATTTTGATTTGCTTTTACAGAATATATGCTTGGATTATAAGATACAATAATGCTTTCCCTTATACTTACATTCAATTTGTGACGTACAAACATTTGTATTTGGTGTTATTGGTAAATCAAATCTATTGTGTAAACAGGAGGGTAAACAATTATACAAACAAGGCAAGAGGACAAGTAAAGTAGGAAAACAGGGCAAAATGGGTGCTGCTTAAATCAAAAACAAAATATAACAGAAAGAGGACTCTACCTTAGGAGAGTTGCAAAACTTCATTTCTAACCTAAAAGAAAAATGAACCAAAAGAGCCTAACCAGTTGAACACATTTTTATATCATGCAGAAAGTTGAACAAGAAAGAGCAGAACTGACGACACAGTTACAGAAGATTGCGCCGGTAGAAGATAACATTAAAGGTAATAGAAAATTCCTGGAGAACGTACATGACCTAACAGAAGTTGATCTGCAATAAAGCTATACCACTACACCATGCACATACAAGGACACATGCTGTCATACTTTAGAGTACGAGGGGTAAGAGTTAAAGAAGAGAGAATCAGCTTCGTCCATTTTTGTGTGAGTAGCACCTGAAAAGACCTGAGACCTGCTGTTTGCTGTCAGCTTCTGAATTTGTAATGCAGTCTATGGGAGAGCTGCTCTGACGGTTGAACAGTTCCTGTAACTCGAAGCTCAAAGTAAATTCAATATGTCTGCTGCTGTATTTACTGTTGCACTGTCCAGCTCTCTCTATGAGCACTAACTTGTTAACAGCTTTCTGCCTGTGTGTGTGTGTTTGTGTGTCTCTCTGCGTGTCTGTGTTTGTAAACATCACAGAGATCAAAGAGTCTCCTAACGAGCCACGTCGAACAGCTGTGTCTAGCTGGAAGAACAGTAACTCCTATCAGAACCATGAGCGGACTGTGATCTTTGTGCACAGATTGTGTGGCTTCGGTGTTACAATAGTTAAAGTTGTGGACAGAGGAGCGAGTTACAGAAAAGAGTCACTTCTCCCGTCACTCTGAGGCTCACTATTCAAATTCTGTAAGTCTCTGTGCTAAGGTAGACGCTTTCTACGAAACAGCACGGACTTGTCTACAACTATCTAGAAGCCGTGATGAGTGAAGACTGAACCGTGTGGCCATGAGGACGAGTTACGCAGAATCTTTTTCCCACTCTAGCGATGATGTCATCAACTCCAACTCTGAACATCCCACGCAATACACACCCATTATAAAGTCTGAAACGGCCTAAAAATGACACAAAGCGGAAAACTGCGATTTTGTGTGAACCATAATAGTTGTCAAAATACCGATTTAACCCAAAAGAGTATCAAGTCTTGTGACCCGTTTAACGTATCAACCATTTCTCTACGATGAAGTACGGCGCAGCAGTAGAGCTCCAAAGAGGGCTGGGTTTGGTCGTTTTGAAGAGGTCTCCCCATTCATTCTCTATGGGAATTTCTTTCACCTTTTATCACCATTTATGTCGCCATGGTTACTAGAATCGCTAAGAAAAGCCTCAGAACACCATTCCTGATCAAGCCGCACGCATTGATATATATATTGTCTGACAAGTAAGTAAGACAAATAAGTATGCAGAATAATAATATATGTCTTCAATGCTATCGCACTGCAGGCATAATAAATAATTAATAGATAAATACAATAAGAGATGCCACATTAATCAAAAACAAAATTAAAACAAAATATAAAGGAGTCAGATTTGGGTCTGTTTTTTTGATTTATATATTTATTTAGGCAAGAAATTAGTTTGTTAAAAAAAAATGTTAAAAAATTTCTAACTTTGAAAGTGACTAAATATCTGATATTATATTAGTAACATAAGTCTTAATACATTTTCTGTCTAGTGATACAGTTTAATGTAATATCTGTCTGACACATCAGCATCATTTACTCAAAAAAAATAAATGAGAAATGAAAACAAATTAGTTTTACTAGTAAATTGGTAAATTAGTGGATTGTCCTTGATATCATCATAATCATCATCATCATTTTCATCATCATCATCATCATCATCATCATCATCATCATCGTCATATCTAACTGTGTTGCTCCACCATTACAGACACCTTCGACTCTACAATCTTTATGGGGACGTCGCTCCAGGTGCTGATATATGGAAACAGCCTGTCAGTGAAGGTGTGTGTGAAGGTGTGTATGTGTGTGTCGGTGTCAGCATCAGAAAACAGCAGCTGCCCTCCGTCCCAGTCCAGCTGGACTCTGATCCTCTCGGGCTTCTTCTTCACCGGCACGTCAGATCCTGTGTCTGATGGTGAGAGCGATTTGTATTCTCCGCTGCAGAACATCAGTCTCCAGAGTCCAGACCACGGGTTTCCTTTCCTGGGGCTAGACTCTGTCAACACGCCCAATGAGAAGGCGGTGTTGTCTCCGACCTCCAGCTCCCAGCTGTGACACCCAGAGTCGAATCCCTCGGAGCCCACGACAGAGATGAAGTGGTCGATCCTCTCCGGGTTCTCAGGAAGATGCTGCTTTGTCTTTCCTTGTCTGGTGCTGGTCAGATCTTCAGACAGGATGAGGTCTGGATGAGCTGTATTTGGATCCAGAACCACAGGACTGTAGGAGACCATCTCCTTCATCTTGTTCCAGATGCTAAACCTCAGGTTGCCCAGATGTTTGGCCTCATCTATGAGGGCCTCGGAGAGCAGCTGTGGGTCATCGGGCAGAGGTTGCTGCCGGACTCTGTCCGCGGCGGCCTTGTAGTTGAGCAGGAACGAGGCGTCTTTTGCTCTCAGCTCCTTCTCCGTCGCTCTGATGGTGTCTGACAGAGCAGTTATCTCTCTGCTCAGAGCCCCAATCTTCTCCTTCATCATCTCACTCTTCTGCTCCTCCTCCTCCCTCAGTGCAGCCATCCTGGCCTCCTCTTCCTCGTCTAGAAACTGGTGAAGCTTCTTGAACTCTTCCTTGATCCTTTGCACCGTGCTCTCTGCTTGGACTTTAATGTGCTCAGCCGTTTGATCACAGTTGCCTTTAATTTGGTGAATGAGCGTCAGTTTCGTTCTCAGAGGTTTTAAGAGATCCTGAAGTTTTCTCTCCTGGTCGTGCACGGCTTCATCGGCAGCTTTGAATCTGTGGCCGCTGTGCGTGTCCGAATCTCTGCAGCCGCCGCACACCAGCGTCTCGTCGTCCACGCAGAACAAGCCGAGTTTCTCAGAGTGCAGGCGACACAGCAGCTCAGACTCAGACTGTGTAAAGTAAATAAGAGGGAAATCCATTGAGGACTTTCTCTTACAGACTGGACACTCAGGACTGTCTGCGTCTGCCCAGTGTCTGCGCAGACAGTCTCTGCAGAAGCTGTGGTTACATGAAAGAAGGACTGGATCTTTTAACTTGTCACGGCAGAGAGAACAAGAAAGTTCCTGTTCTGATCTGCAAGTCATGTCCGTGTCTGAGTTACTTCCACTTTTAACAGCCTTCTCCTCCAGCCTGTATTTCCTGTGCACCACCAGCTGTAAGTGCAGTATATTTACCAGCAGCAGTAGTCCCAGTATTCCCAGTATTCCCAGTATTCCCAGCTGTAATGTAGCTGTCCTCCTTCAGTGGAAGTCGGTCTGTAAACAAAGGCGTCTGTCTCTTCACTCGGTGCGTCTCTTCTCTCTGGGGGAAACAACAACAAGCTTGTTTCCACATTTAACTCACGTGTCATGGGAGGAGCCAGAGCTCTGGCCTGAGTTTCATTTCAGCTGCTGTTGTTCAGTTTTAATTACAGACGGATAGTAAGGAATGTGTCATAATGCACAATATATACTAAATAAATGAAAGGTTATAAGGTTCATTTATTTATCATTTGACACAGGGTTGTAAAACAAGATGAGACTCCACCATGAGAAAGAGTTTTATTGTTATGACATCTTATTCATTGACTGTATATAATTTTGTTTTGTTGAGGGGAATAAAGGGAACACTAACGCTAATGTTAATGAGGGGAGGCGGCTAATTCACTCCCCCGACACCTGTACGGGCTCAAATTAGGGTCAAAATGATTTTGAGCTTGTAAAGTAATGTTTGCAAGTTATTCCAATGTTTGTTGTTGTAAATCAACCTTTGTAAACCTGTAAAATAAATCTGCACGAGAAATTCAAGTTTGTGCATGTTAGAAAAAATGTACTTTAACTACAACATCTGCAGGAATGTGATGGAATCAACTAATATTTTCTTCATAGTTAACATAAGGATATAAGTTTCATTAATTTCAGGCTAATTCAACTATTTCCAGACTTCAGAATTTATAAACATGAGTTCAGCTGACATGATGATGATGACCTGCTGAAACACAATCAGCCTTAACAGACTTCCCAGCATGCATTGTTTCCAAGCTAAAGGTCAAAAAACAAAACAAACAAAACAAAAACAATAACAAAGCTGCATAAAACAACCATAAAGAACATGAGCAGGAAGAGACAGACATGAGACACAAACAGCCCAACAACACGTGCTGCTCTGAAATGTGCATTTTATTGTTGAAGCTTCTTTAGAAATCTGTTTTAAATTTTTTTTTGGATCTTTTCACCTTTATTTTTGCAGGAAGTGATTTAGTGGCAGTTTAAGAGAAACTGTAATTTCCCAAATGTGGAGATAATAAAAGAATCATATTTGGGCATATCCCTGCCCGCCGGTCCAATACCCATCTGCTCCAGCTATCTGCCCTCCTTCCATGTGCAACAACGGGAATTTTCCACTACTCTTCCCGGAATGAAGCTCTCCTCTCCCTTCCCGACTCCCCTTCATTTTCAGTCATTTACCAGAACTCCGACACCGCCCCCACCATCACCTCTCTGTCTCCGCCCCGCGCTGCCGGTCCCACCTCACACCTAAAACCAGCTCGCTTCGCGGATCCTCCTGCTTTCACCTCGCAGCAGCAGCCGGAGTCTCTCGGGACTCAAACTTCAGACAAACTACAGTTTATTTTTCTTAAATCTAGTTGTGTTCTTCAGCTGAAAACATGGCTCAGGTCAACACTTGCCTCAAACGGGTCTTCACCATCTTCAACGTGTGTTTCGCGGTGAGTGAAAAGTTTTAAAACCTTACAAATGGCTGCGTCTCACCTTCATCCCTGTGGGAATAAAAAGTGCGTAGTGTCTGTTCTCTCGGCTTTAAAGCACAACTTTAGCGATGTGTATTAAGTTACACGTTTAAGTCATTTGTAAATCAGCAAGTTTACCCATTAGTAAGTTTGTTAAAGAGAACAACAACAATAGGGAGGACTAAATGAAGTGAAACCAACCAATTAAAAGATAGAAATGTGTTTCCTTTGACCCATTTTAAAGTTTATTTCAATGTTATCAGTGTAAATGTATTTGTAGATGTTGAAAATGTTTGTCTTGGAGTCCAGATGTTGTAAAAAGTGAACCAGACCAGTGGTTTTTTTTTTTTTTTTTTTTAGCTCATTATGTTATTTTAAGCATTTTATGGCAGTTCAATGTGTTTGCAGCAGAGCAAAGGAAAAGTAATCTGCAACCAGTTTCTCGTTTCAGAAAAATTTCAAGCAAAATTGAAGAATATTTGCAGCTGAATTGTCATTCTGAAATGTGAATAAGGATCACAGCTTTTATTTGTCATATGTGACAGTAAATGAAATATCTTTGTTGACGTTACTTTAGACTCTGCAACATTTGTTATTCATATAAGAAAATGATGAGCACATTCATATTGTTAGTTGCAGCCCTAGTTCACAGCTGTTGAAAACCAGATGATTAATAATTAATGTGATTAAGTAGAACAAACTGTCCAGTGTGATGCATTCAAATGTTTTGTTTATACAACCAAGACTCCAAAGATGTTAAATCTACTGTAACAAAAGACCAGAAAAAGCATCAAATTCTCACATTTAAAATCTGGAACTTTCACATTTTATCTTGAAAAGTGAAAAAAATAGTTGCGGTCCACGAAATAGTTGTTGTTGTACAAGCTTTCGATTGTGGGTGTTGCTGCTGTTAAGTTTTTTTTTTGTCTCATCTGGTTTCCAGTAAGTCTGAAGCAGAAACAACAATTAAATTTAATAGTAAGCAGCTGTTTTTGCTCCACGGAAAGCTTTTGTTCAGACGTCTTTTCACAATAAAAGCCCCCCCTGTGTTCCTTTACAGTAGTGTTTGTCTTGATGGAATAAGGTCAGTCTGATTCTTATCTGGGCTTTGAGGAGCTGCTGTCTGAAGTTCATGAGCAGTTTCCGTCCTGTGACAAATCATTACCTTGTGTTTAAACAGGCTGCTCTGGTTTGACCAGTTTAATTGGTCGAGGTGCAGGTTAGAAACTTACTGTTTAAAGATCAGTTTATATACTGAGCCGGGCTCTCTATGGACAAGCTATCTACTGGACACCATGTAAATGACTTTGTAAAGGACCAGTGTGTTGGATTTAGGTGGATCTAATATTCATAATTATGTTTTCATTATTGTGAAATCACCTGAATCTAACTCAGAATGAGCCCTTCATATCTACAGTAGCTCAGAGAGGCCACTGTATTCAGTTGGTTTCGATCTGCAGCGTCACCACTACATGTACACACTGGTCCCAAATTAATAGTGTACAATTATTTTATAATTTATTAATGTTTTCAGTTTTTTAACTTCATAGTAAGGTGAATATTTTTAGGTTTTGGACTGTTGGCCTGATAAAACAAGACATTTAATGACATGGGCGTTTTTCACTGGTTTCTGATGTGAAACAATTAATTGAGAAAATAATCAGCAGAGTTATTGATAATGGAAAAAGCCTTAAAATATAATTTGTGTAGCCTCGTTTTGCAACCACTCAGATTTATCTCGTCACCTCTTTGAAGAAAATGAACGCAGGTAGTTGTTGTGTTTGCAGGAGGTCGGCGTGGATCTAATCAAACTGTGTGTTTTTTGGTTTCAGATCATCGGTGGAGTCATCATCAGCCTCGGTCTGCTGTGTCAGATCCTCACCAGCTATCAAAGTGTAAGAAACAAACACACCTTCAACCTTCCAATTAACAAACAAAACACGTCTCTTCAAAAAAAAAACCACAAACATGTGAACCTGTGACTCGTCTTCACCTCCACAGGTGCAGAATCGGACCGACGCCCTCGTTGTCTTCTACGTTGTCGGCATCATCACCATGGTGATCGCCATCCTGGGAGCCTACGGAGCCCATAAGGAGAGCAGAGTGTCCATGATCATAGTGAGTACAGAGATCAGCTGACGCAGGATGATGATGAATCTTCAGAATAAAAGAGGATGTGAAATTATTTTATTTCCAAATTGTCATGTTACTTCACAGCAGAGAAACCCAGAGGTTACTGACTCTCCTAAAACGAGACGACGTGATTATGAGCTTTAAACAAAATCAAAATGATGTTGAGGGGAAAACCAGACCCACCGAGATACAAAAACAAATATACGTAGATATGATGAACAGAAACGAGAGAACGGAGGTTAGTTTGGTTTCTTTGTCTGGTTTCCTGTTGATGTGTGTTTGGATTCATTATTTTGCCTCAGTGACGTCAGCACGGAGATGAAACTACAAGCTGGTTAGTTGTTTTAATGCGCAGCAGAAACATTATCTCCTGCTGGAGCCTGGCTCGAGAACAAAGCTGGTTATTATAATTATAATATAATAACGTCCAAATATTGACACTAAGGCTCAGACTATAGATACGTGCAGGATTTATTATATAGACATTTTAAGCATTGCAAATATTCCATAATGACATTTTGCTGCTTTTTGTCTCATGTTTTCTTCTCTAGCCTGTAAAACATCTTCCTAATAATTCCCGATCAGATCCTCCGATCACAGTCTGAGTTCCTCTCCTGCTCTGATTGAATCTCACTTTCTCAGAAATTCAGAAATAAAGACTTTGCTTCCCGGCAGGATCCGACTGATGCAACGCTCTGATGCAACTCGAGGCGTGTAAACTGTCGGTCAGCAGTCGGTCAGCAGTCATGAACTCCTGTGCTTGTTTCTGCAGTTCCTGGTGTGTATGGTGGTCGGCAGTCTGCTGATGCTGAGAGTTGGAGTCCCCTTCGCCGCCGTCCGTCCTCAGGTAACGACCTCTGACGCTCTGCTGTTGGTTCTACTGTTGGTTCTGCTGTTGGTTCTACTGTTGGTTCTGCTGCATCATTTCTTTGGAGAACTTCACCCAATGATACTCCAAATATGATTATAGGAAAGTGTAATGCTGAAAAATTATTGTTTCACTATTTATCTGATACTGCGGAAGAGGATTAGAGTCACATGTGACTTAGTTTTTTACTTTACTTACTAACTTTTCACTTTAAAGTCAGAATCCAGAGTTTAAAGAGTCAAAATCCACCAACAAAAACTTACCTGGGTGTGTTGAACTTGCTCCGTAGTACAAAGAGATGATGGAGGAGAAGTTCCGGACCTTTCTGCCTCTGGATCAGGCTTCAGATGAGGCAAAGAATATGGTCAACAGCTTGCAGAGCACGGTAAGAGACACACACACACACACCTACACACACACACACACACACACACACACACACACACACACACACACACACACACACACACACACACACTAGTGCTATTGTTCTGTAACGAGATTTCCAGGTGAAGGTTCTATCTGCAGGTGAAACTGACTAAACACAAACAGCGTGAAACAATAAATTGATCATGACAGAAAAGGAACGGTCGACTCTTTAATAATCGATTCATCACTTCCGTCATTTTTTCAAACAAAAAAACCCAAAAACATTTTTGTGTTTTTCAGTTTCTGGGAAAAAAAACAAGAAATCCAACAACTCATGAGTGATGTTTTAATTTCTGGAGAGAGTCATGTTACCATGACGACAGTTCTGTTCGGTTCTTTTCAGCTCCGTGTTAAACTCCATTCGATTTGTTTCCTTTGCAAAACAAAAGTTTCCAGGTCAGAGCTGGTGTTGTTTGTCTTTGGGCTCTGCCTTCGCCTGCAGCTCTCTGCCGTCAGGACTAACAAAACACGTGTTCCCACAATTCCCCCAGAGGGTGAAGAGGTGCGGCCCGCGGCCTCTGATTGGCTGTCTGAGCGACAGGTAGCCGAGTTGTTGGGCAGAAACGTAAATGAAGTGGAGGTGGATTATTTTACCACCGCAGGGAGGACTTCCTGTCTCCGTGTGGTCTACCGGTCAACTATTTACCACTTCCTGATTTTAAAGAGGAAGGTGACTCGACCTCTTACTCACATCCATATTTACTTTCTAATGAGGAAACTTTAGAAAACACACAGGCGTTTTACTTCCTGTTTGCTAGAATGCTCAAGAACAAAGTTTTTAAGTTTCACAATTTGGTAATTTGTGAAAAAAAGTTTGGGAAAGTGTGTGTGTGTGTGTGTGTGTGTGTGTGTGTGTGTGTGTGTGTGTGTGTGTGGTGTGTGTGTGTGTGTGTGTGTGTGTGTGTGTGTGTCATACACTGAATCTCTTAACCACCATGTGTAATATTAGAGTTTACCATTAAAAACTCCAACTTATTAAAGTGTTTTTCTTTCCTCATATTCCAAAAGAAGCTGCTGCCTTTTTGGTGATAACTGGGGATTCTGGGATATTGAGTTGCAGTGAGGATGTAGCTCGTTTACAGACTTGTTAAGTGGCTAAATTTAAAGGAATAAATCTGCTGTGAAAGTTGTGTATGTAAAGTGAAAAACAAACGGGTCAAACCAGAGATTAGTGGCTTTTACAGATGGAAACTTTCTACCAACTGCTCTAGTTTCAGGTGTGAGAGGAAAGTAGCTTCTTAAACTTCCTGCCTTTGTTCAGTCTGAACATTCGTCTTAAACACTCGATACTCAATCATCAGTCGACCACCAACCAGTCAACGCGGGAAACTGTGATTTCCTGTTGGTAAATTTTAAGTTTCTCACGCGTCCACACTACTCGCTTTCAGAAACTCAGCTGCAGCGGTTTGAGTCTGAGAGGACGGAGATCGTCTGTGATCCGGGGCTAAAGCCGTCGTCTAAAACATATCAGTGTGGACGAAGCCTTTGTCATAAACTCCATCTCTTTTGTTTTTGTAATTATTTCACTCTTTTATAAACAGAAAAACAATGAATCGATTTAATCCTGAAGAGAAACCGAGAAAATCGTCACATTTCAGAAGCTGGATCAACGTTTTTGGCGTTTTGGCTTGAAAAGCGTCTGAAACGATGAATCGATTATTGAAGCCATTTAACCATCGATCGATCAGCTGTGACATGACTGCAAATCATTTCAGCTGTCAGACACGTCCCTGCTGCGATCTCTTCCCGATCAATAACCCTCCTGCTTCTTCTTCTTCTTCTTCTCTGGTGTTTAGATGCACTGCTGCGGTCTGTTCAGCTACACCGACTGGGAGTCCGATATCCCCCCCTCCTGCCTGTGTGACCCGTCCGAGGAGGAACAGATGGGAGCGTGTCGCACCATCGACTACAGAGTGAGTATCGTCGCGCCGACATCGTCGTCTTCATCTTCCTCACCTGTGTCTCAAACGGCAGGTGACTGATGTTTTCCCGTTTCTGTCTCCTGCAGAGCCTTTTCCAGCAGAAGTCCGTCTACGCCAAGGTGAGTGACTCGGCGGCGGCTTCGAATGAGAGCGAGTGTTGGTGAAAGATTCATCAGCTGCTTGTAAAATAAGTAGAAAGTGACGATGTCTGTCTCCTCCCGTCCTCAGCCCTGCGTTCCCATCATCCTTCACTACGTCCTGCTGCTGCTCGACATCGTGCTGGGCGTCATCTTCTCTCTGCTCGCGCTGGCGGTGAGTGTTTCTGTCGTCACGCTGCTTCCAGATCAGTTTCCATCAGTCAGATTCATTTCATCGATTTTTAACCCCCCGAAAAATAATTTAAAAAAGCAGGTGATGTTAAAATCATCTCACCTCCTCTTCTACATCTAATGGGGCTGATTCTCTTCTGTTTAACTCCAACACCAGCGTTTAATCATTTTATTTTTATGCAATTATATTGATTCTAATTTATTTTGTATTTTCCACCTTGTACTTGCATTTTATCTTTTACTGTTGTACGACGCCTGTAAATGTATTCTTAAATGATTAAACCAAATCTCTTTGGGTTTTAGACAAAACTACGGTGGCCCAGAAGCTAAACACGCTGCAACTTAAGGAAACACAAACACATTGTTTTCTGAATGTGTTTTCTGAAGTTGCATTGCTTTGAGCTCTTCGGGCCACCGTACAGAACAAATCACTGACTGGTGGAAAGCGCTTGTTGGCAGTTTCACTTGTTATTTCCTCAGACGTCAGAAAGCTCTTTCTGCTGAGCAGCTCAAACCAGCAGCTCATTGATTTGTCCGTCTTTAAACGCTGATATTGAACCGGACTCTTGTGTTTTCCTTCCAGGTGCTGGGCATGATCCTGTCCTCCATCATCCTCCACCAGATGCGTTACCCCAACAGACCCACTGTCCTGATGACGGTGCCCACCATCTTCACCACGCCGCCACCCAAGTACCAGGAGCTGCACAACCCCCCGACCTACTGAGGGAGCGACTCCAGCTTCCTGTTTACAGTATCAGGAGGAGGCCAGTTCTTCTGAGGTCAAAGTGCCTCTGGTCTCTGAGGAGATGCGACTGCAAACAAGTTCATTTTCTAATTAAAGAAAAGAATAGCTGCAACAAGATTTATTCTTCTGTCAGAATCTGCCGTTTAATTAAGTTTGTAAATGTTTTTCTAATCATCAGATTAATATTCCATGTTGGTTTTTAATGAAACATCGCCAACGTTTGTTTCCAGGTCACAAAATCTTATTTATTTTGGTGAAGAGAAATTTGATTTTGGTTACTGAGAAAATGTGAAAATGAAAGTTTTGAGCGGCAAAAATATTCTCAAAAAATAAAAACCATTTTATTGTTAGAACAAAATGAGACATTAATCCCTAAAATGTGCCTTTTTTTTTCTCTGAAGTTCGGCTCTAATCTTTTTCTGTAGAGACGCAAATACGTTTTTTAAAATCTTTCCTTTGTCGTCATGTCGCTTCAAACAAACTAAAACCACTAATTCTCATTTTGTTAAAGCAAATGCAAAAAATAAACTGGAGGTAGAAGCACTGAGCTCAACCACAGTCGCTTCAAAAGATTTAGTTTTATATAAAAAAAAGTATTTTTAACAGTGAAAAGCTTAAATTATATTTTTCTTGTTCCGACCCTGAAGGGATTTAAATCCACTGTTTGCAGAAAACGTCATTCTTATGTCAGTTACTGTATTTTTTTAAAAAGTTTTTATATTCTTTTATTATTGTAAGTGAATGTGACTCTGGGTCTTTTCTCTCTGTTTTGTCTGATAATTCACATTTCTCTTGTAACCAGCATCGTGTCACAAACATTCGCTTAAGTGTCGACGAAGATTTAGACGTGAAATTAAAAACGCAACAACAGATAAAACAAAAACTGTCGGAAAGAGAAACTGGAGAAAAGGGAAATGTTTTTTTATTTCACGTTTGATTGTTCTGCTTGTGAAATGATTTAAGAAATAAAACCTACACCAGAAACTGTGTGTGTGCGTCTGTGTGAAAATGTGTCGACCACAACATACAAATGTTTTCAAATCGACATTCACAAAATTTAATTTAATATTTATTTGACTGAGACTTTTAGACGATACTTTTTATTAGAAATAGACTTGGTTGCTTATAATTACGTTAATAATTCAGTGAACACTTTCACTTTTCATAAATCTGAAAGACGTAACAGTTTTCATACGTTGTTGCAGGCTCACTATTTGGCAAGATCAAGTTAATGCTCACTAATTTATCTTACTAATGAGTTACTACCATTTATAAATGGTAAAAGAAGCTTGATTGTAAAACATTTATTAATGAGTTACTGGTTATAAATAATAGTTGCCTAAGCGAACAAATACTGGATGATGGAGAAAAGAGAGATATTAGGCTCAACAGTACATTTCAATGTGGGCTCACTATTTGGCAAACAGCCGGTCACTGTTGCCCTTTTTATCTTATATTTTATAACAGCTTATAAACGATTTTAAAGTTTTAACAAGCTAATTAATAAACTAATTATAGACCATTCATAAATCCTTTATAAGGGGAGTCTGATTGTGGGACTCATTTATCTTTAAAATCTTTAAGTTGTATTGTTTGAAACAGACTCTGACTGGATTTTAGAGATTGATTCTGGTAAATAAATGAATAAATAAAGTTTGATGTGGCTCCACTTTGTGTGATGGAGAGTCGTGACAGATTCCTCTGATCTAAAGGATTTTTAACTAATAACAGGTGATAAATCTTCATCATCGTCATTCAGCGGACTGAAGGTGTTAAAGTATTTCTGACATTTCTGATGAAGATATAAATTAAACTCGTGGCCCAGATACAAACCGAGGCCTTTTACAGTGTAAAGGTGAAGTCAGCGCCGCCCCCTGGTGGACAAACCACAGACCAGCAGGTTTCTACACATGATGTCACTCATCAGCTGACGTTTACACTAATATGATGCAACAATATCAGCCACGGCCATTCAAAAGAAAAGTAAGTTTACATTTAGTGTTTCTACAGTAACCGTGTGGAGAAGCTACAATTGTAAAAGAATAAATAGTATTTATTCATTTTGAAGCATAAAATTTAATTTGACTTTATTTGTCGAGAGTCAGTGAGTCCAACATTTCTTGTACTTCAGTATTTCTTTAAACCTTTGGCCCCATTTCAAACATTAAATAATAATTAAACACCAGATGAACCTGAATCAATGTTTTTTTACCTGATGAATGATTCTGATGTTGTTCTGTATTTTTTTTACAATCATCAACAAATCCCATAAAAAAAACAACAACACGTCAGTCCGACCGTCAACTCCTTCCTGACTTCTTCGCTGTGTCGCGGCTCTGAGCTCGTTGGTTCCTACTGAAGACGGAAATCTCGGGGACTATTTTCAGCAGCGGATTAATCCACATTTGGGGCTGTGGTGAGTGTTTGTATCAGCCAGTGTAACACTGACTCACTGACATTCATTGTTATTGTTTTTGTTTGTTTTTAATGGGATTTGTTGACAAGAAAAAAATATATATTTCTCCTTTAAAATGCTGAACTTTAATTTTTCTTTTTCCCCCGTTTGAAGAGAAGAACAGCGACAATGTAAGAAGTGAAATAACGACAATGTGTGCGACACCTCCATGCGTTGTGTAAATCGTTATAATTGTTCTATTATCTTTACAAAACACTTTTGACACTAGCAGTTTAAAAAATTACATTTCCAAAAGGTGTGCTGATTTTTTTTTCCTTTGTTTTTTTCATTCTTCCATAATGAACAGGACAGTACATCTTTTACTTTTCTTCTTCTATGTGCATTGATTTTTCCCCAAAGGCAGATAAAACGTCCAGAATGTTTTTTTTGTGTTTTTTGTTTGTTTTTGTTTTTTTGTACAATGTCACAGAGCTTTTTTTTTTTTTCTTCAGTAAGCAGAGATTAATGGAGCTAAAGGCCGGGAGGGAAAACAACAGCAAAGTCCACAGTAGAGAGAGCGAGTACAGAGATAAAGGTTTGTTCATGTACAGGTTTCCATCATGAGTATAACTTATTAAATAATCGCTGCTCAGTTTTTTTATTTATTCACCAAGTCATTTAAAAGTCAAAACAAACAAACAAACAAACAAACGAAGCCTTTTACAGAAATCAAACATGCACGGTTTTATTCCTCTGTCCGGGAGACTGGCGTGTTGTGTTGCTGTGTTGTGTTGTTGTTGTTGTTGTCATGACGTGTGTGTTGTTGTTGTTGTTGTTGTTGTCATGACGTGTGTGTTGTTGTTTATGAAACCATTAATCCGACATTTAGAGGAAGAAGGAGAAAAACTTTGAGCTGCACAATGTCAATAAAACCAGAATTTTACTTTGAGCTGAAACAATTAGTCAATTAATCAATTACAAAAAAATTAAAATAAATATAATTGACAAAACGTTTTTGTTTATTTTTCAATGTCAAAGAAATTCCTGATTTTCTGTTTTAAACAACTTTAAATGTAATATTTTGGGGGATAATAATTCATTTTTTCACTATTTTCTAATATTTTATGAACCAAATAATTAATTATTGAAAATAAATTGATGAACAGATTTCTGCTTAACACAAACAGATCAGTGATCAATATCAATATATTGTTTTCAGACCTGTAGGCAACTGAGTTGTTTGTATTCGCTGCTCATGTTTTATTTTTTATCTACAATATTTTTCATTTAGAAACCAAAATATTGGGATATTTTTAACTATTTTATCGATTAAACAACAAACTAAATTAATCTTATATTTAATTACCTTGATTTTGCTGAATATTTCAAACTGATTCATTCTCTTTTTCGTTTTTTTTTTCTTTATTTATAACTGTGAAATATTTTATTTTTTGTCATTTTAGAGTTTAAAGTTTTTCTTTCTGGTTGTTGCAGAAATTTTGTTGTTTATTTATTAAATAATCACTTCTTTTTTTTTTTTTTTTACATTTGGCTTCAACAATGAGAAGTATGATTTTATTTATAGTTTGTTTGTAGAACAAGTGACTGCAGCTTTTATCTGATGATGTTTGTGCATCTACCTGGAGTCTGTTTGTAGCTGCTGCTGGTTCCTCACAGGTCCAAACGTCTGCACCTCCATGTTTGATTGTAGAGGATGTTTAAGGGTTTATGGGATGTGTATTGATCAGACACCAGTGTTCAATCATGAAGTTTGGGGGGAAAGATTTTGGCACTAAATGCAACATGAGGAACATGAGCTGGAGGAGTTCAGTGCAGCAACAGTAAATATGTGATGAATGAATAAAGAAGCAGGAGAGTTCAGTCATCAGGACCTGTGAAGAACTCCGCGGCCGGGATTTAACTTTCATCGCCTCCCTGCCGTTCCACTTTCGTCCAGCAGGCGACGCTGTTACACCACAAACTGATCAACATGAAGATTAATGGCGGTTTGTACAGTGTGTCTTTGTGTGTGCAGATTGCATGTTTAACCATTAAAGAGCCCCTCCCACCCCCAAAAAACAAAAACTAAACAAATCTCTGCTGAAGCTTGAGCCGCTTTTTTGTGTCTTCAAACTTATTTTTAACTGTTTTATTAATAATCTTTAGTATGAAACACACGGAGGCAGCTGGAGGAGGGAGGGAAGAGGCCTTCAATGTTTCTGTGATATTAGTCGCTGCTTTGTTTGAGATTACTGTCGAGTTATCGTCTGTTTTTATAAGAAATGACAGTAAATAAAGTGCTAAAAACGAGATTTTTTTTTTGAATTTTGTAACTAAAAGCACTGATTTCAATCATGAGGACTTCAGTTACTTTTACTTTGAAAGGGTACACTGAACAAAGTCATTTAAATATGATTTCCCATGCTCCTTAGCGGCAGAGGCGTTGCTGAATGAACACAGCAGATTATTTCAGAGCGGACCAACCGGACGACAGAGACACTGATAAATGTGTGTGTGAGTATAATGTCTGCAAGCATGTATGACAGAGAGTGTGAGTGTGTGTGTGTGTGTGTGTTTGTGTAAAAGTGTGTGTGTGTGTGTGTTAGCCAGAAGAGCAGCACCCTCCGGCAGGTGTGGCCTGTGGTTCGTCGTCGACGATCTGTACGCCCCGCCTACTCGAAGCTGATTGGCTGGCTCCGTTGCCCTTCAACCTCTCCTCGGCCTGAGCCGTCTCCATCATCCCTGAAACACACACACACACACACACACACACACACACACACACACAGACACACACACACAGTTGATCAGATCAGATGAATTCCTTTCTTCCACCTGTAACATGTTCACTAGTTGGATGATGTTTCCCTGTTTCCAGTCTTTATGCTAAGCTAAGCTAACCAGCTGCTGGATTTGGCTTCATATCGACAGAACACACATAAGATCATTATCGATCGTCTCCTCTCAGTCTCTGATCATAAAAGAATAAACAAATTTCCCAAAATATTGAACTTTTGCTTTTAGCTGCAGCTAAAATTGAGTTTTTTTCTTTCTTAAAGTTCCACATTTTAAACTTTCCTGTGTTTTATTTTGAAGTGTTGATCCATAAGAAGATATATTTGTTGTTTTAAGAACCAAAAACCATCTCAGTGTAGTTTCACATCTCCTCTCTCAGGCTTCTCTCTGCAGCTCTAGTAACAACAGGTCTGTGAGCCAATCAGAAGAGAGGAGGCTCTGAGCTTGGGGACTGCTTCGTTGTGACATCACAAAGTTCCAGAAGTCCTGACGGCTGGTTTTAAGACTCAGTTTCTGAATACAGGCTGTGTGCATTTCTCTGTGGACTGAGGCTTTGATACTTTCACAGTATTAATATAGAAGCTAGAGCTGATCTATAATCACACTACACATGGACACACACCTTTACACTGGAGGAGCTTTAAACTGTAAACTCTGATGTTCACTGAGGGTCAATATTCAATAATATCAAATATTTCCCTCGATTGTATCGAGATATTACATTTTGAAATTTTCAAATGTTTCTGTAGATATTCTTTATCATATGGTTTTATCTATTTGATCTGGTTTTTGTGGGTGTTACAATAAACACGAGGATTTCCAAAATGTCTGTTCCTTTAAAATTCACACAAAAAGAAAAGAAAAACATTAATGTGACTTTCTGCTCTAAAATAAACTTCTTAAAAAGTCTAAAAGTGACTTCTTACTTTTACAGAGATCCAGGAAGAGCTCCTCGATGCCTTTGTTTAACTTGGCTGATGTGTGGTAGTGTTTGGCTCCCACCGACTCCGCGTAACTGAGGAGAAACAACCACCATCACCATCATCATCATCATCATCATCATGTGTCTGAACAACACTTAATAATGAGTGTTTTTACCTCTCAGCCTCTTCCACTGAAACATGTCTGTCTTTGTCCAAATCAATCTTATTACCTGCAGAGAGAAGAAAACACATTGATCCTCCACGTTTCACTCTCAGCATTTTCTTTTAACTTTATGGAGGAAGATCAGGGACGTGATTAAAAATAAATAAGTAAATAAATTCTGACTTTAAACTCAGAATATCACAGTTGTTGAGGAAAGAGCCAGAGCTTTTTATACAAACTGGACATTTTAACAAACTTTTAAAAAACACTGAAGTTGCAGATTTATTGATCCCATCCGGCTCAATTAAATCAGGCTTTAGAAGGACTCGTATAATTTGGTTTAATTAATGAATTTGTAGCTTTATAAACAAGAGCGTCGTTTCTCTGTCATTTTAAATTTGAAGATGCAGTGAAATCAAAACCAATCAAACTCACAATCTGGTTAATAAACTCTTTCCTAATCTCCTTGTACAGGAGCAAAGTCTCCAGTAACACGAATGTATTTATATGGCACATGGTTCATATACTGAGGCCGTTTTAAAAACTTACTTAAAATAAAATAACTGTTTTCTCAGCTGGTGAATCAAACCCCAGAAAACCGAGACACCAGATTCAACTTGGAGCAAACCGACTGGCCAGTTCGACGCTGCAGCAGATTCTTTATATTTAACAGGTTCATCAATCATCGTCGGCTCGGAGCCTCTGAAGTTCGGCCTCATGTGACTCCGTCCTTCGTTACAAACTAAAATTACATTTCCTTCCAGCAGCTTCCACATCTGTCGCGGAGCCGCCGTCCGAACACATGATGAACAAACATCAGCAGCATAATCTGATTTAAACCAGAAACTCCCCTCACGATGCCACACGCAGACAAAATGACTTGATATGAAGCCGCCATGGCAACGACACAACAACACAAACATGACAACAAGCCCCGGTCTTCCCGCCACTTGTTCCAAACAGATGATGAGGAGATTCTTTTCTAGTGTTGTGATATTAACGTTTTAATGTGATAATTATCTCGTTATGTTTTTCTAATATATGTAGAGAACCAGGTGTGAACAGCTTTTATTGTGAAGCTCAAACATGTTAAAACATCTCGTCTCTACGCCTTCAAAATAAAATTAAATCTGCAGCTATTTTCATCATCAATTAATCGTTTAAGTTCTTTTTTAAGTAAAAAAAAAAAAAAAACCCAAACAAACAATTGATGTTTGTGGTTCTAAAATCTTTTTCTTAGCATTACAGTTTTCAGTTAATTGAGTATTTGGGGGTTTTGGACCAAAACAAGATGTTTAATGACCTTAACTCAAGGATATTTATCACGTTTCTGATGTTTTTCAGACAAAAGAATGAATCACTTGCTCAGATTAATCAATAATGAAAATATCTGTTAGCTTCAGGTAAAGCCTGGACTTTAACTTTTTATTCTTAATTCTCTTTTGTTTCATTTTAGCTCATTTTTATTTTCTATTTCTCTTCGAATCTTCTTTCTGCTTGTATTTTTACATCGTCTCGTGTTTCTTTTATATTTATGTATTTACTTTCATGTATTTGTTTATTTGATGAAGATGCATCTGCACTGAATACACAATGTCAACATAAAGAATTACAGCACAAATGCTTCTTTAGATACATTTAACAAGTAAAACACTCACCTACTATACATAAACAAATCTCGTTGCCCAACATTTTCCTCAACTCCTTCACCCAGTTCTTCACCTGCAGGAGGAGGGGGAGGAGGAGGAGGAGGAGGAGGAGGAGGAAGAGGAGGAGGAGGAGGAGGAGGAAGAAGAGGAGGAGGAGGAGGAGGAAGAGGAGGAAGAGGAGGAGGAGGAGGAAGAGGAAGAGGAGGAAGAAGAGGAGGAGGAGGAAGAGGAGGAGGAGGAGGAGGAAGAGGAGGGGGAGGAAGAGGAGCAGGAGGAAGAGGAAGAGGAGGAGGAGGAGGAAGAGGAGGAGGAAGAGGAGGAGGAGGAAGAGGAGGAGGAAGAGGAGGAAGAGGAGGAGGAGGAAGAGGAGGAGGAGGAAGAGGAGGAGGAGGAGGAAGAGGAGGAGGAGGAGGAGGAGGAAGAGGAGGAGGAAGAGGAGGAAGAGGAGGAGGAAGAGGAGGAGGAAGAGGAGGAGGAGGAGAAGAAGAGGAGGAGGAGGAGGAGGAAGAGGAGGAGGAGGAAGAGGAGGAAGAGAGAGGAGGAGGAAGGAGGAAGAGGAGGAGGAGGAGGAGGAGGAGAGGAGAGGAGGAGGAGGAAGAGGAGGAGGAGGAGAGGAGGAGGAGGAAGAGGAGGAGGAGAGGAAGAGGAAGAGGAGGAGGAGGAGGAGGAGGAGGAGGAAGAAGAGGAGGAGGAGGAGGAAGAGGAGGAGGAGGAGGAAGAGGAGGAGGAGGAGGAGGAGGAAGAGGAGGAGGAGGAGGAGGAGGAGGAGGAGGAGGAAGAGGAGGAGGAGGAAGAGAATTTAATAAAGAAGACAAAACACATCAAACATTCATACTGAGAAGCTGGGAGCAAAACAATTATTTAAACCATTTATCAATTATCAGACGATTAATTTCCTGTTAATTGACTGATTGATTAATCCTCTCATCACTTGTGTTGGACACAAGGCTGTGACATTTCAAATGTCTTTATTCCAGATCCAATGCCTGAACATACTGACAACAAAAATACTTTACGTAAAAACTGTTTTCAACCATATAAAACTTCTCAAACCGGAACAAGTAAAATACAAGTTATAATTCAGATCAGGAAACATTGGATCAAATATTAAACAAAGAATCAGGTCTAAATAATTCAGTGTGAAACTATATTTTACTGTTTATTATAAAGAGGAATAAACGAGCGGCCGTCACCTTCTGGAAGGAGTCTTCGTCTGTGATGTCGTACACTAGTACGGCTCCATTGGAGTCTCTGTAGTAGATGGGACCTAACGCGTGGAAACGCTCCTGACCTGCTGTGTCCTGCACACAAACACAACACAGTTCGTCTCCGTGTCGCCGACACTACGACGTGAACACAGACTCAGACTGTGACTGTCTCTCACCCATATGGCCAGGTTCACTCTCTTTCCCGTGATGTTGAGCTTCTTTGTGAGGAAGGACGCCTGCGGAGGAAGAGGAAGGAGGAGGAGGAGGAAGAGGAGGAGGAGGAAGAGGAGGAAGAGGAGGAGGAGGAAGAGAATTTAATAAAGAAGACAAAACACATCAAACATTCATACTGAGAAGCTGGGAGCAAAACAATTATTTAAACCATTTATCAATTATCAGACGATTAATTTCCTGTTAATTGACTGATTGATTAATCCTCTCATCACTTGTGTTGGACATCAGGCTGTGACATTTCAAATGTATCTTTATTCCAGATCCAATGCCTGAACATACTGACAACAAAAACGTAAAAACTGTTTTCAACCATATAAAACTTCTCAAACCTGAACAAGCAAAATACAAGTTATAATTCAGATCAGGAAACACTGGATCAAATATTAAACAAAGAATCAGGTCTAATTAATTCAGTGTGAAACTATATTTTACTGTTTATTATAAAGAGGAATAAACGAGCGGCCGTCACCTTCTGGAAGGAGTCTTCGTCTGTGATGTCGTACACTAGTACGGCTCCATTGGAGTCTCTGTAGTAGATGGGACCTAACGCGTGGAAACGCTCCTGACCTGCTGTGTCCTGCACACAAACACAACACAGTTCGTCTCCGTGTCGCCGACACTACGACGTGAACACAGACTCAGACTGTGACTGTCTCTCACCCATATGGCCAGGTTCACTCTCTTTCCCGTGATGTTGAGCTTCTTTGTGAGGAAGGACGCCTGCGGAGGAAGAGGAAGGATGAGGATGATCATGACGTCAGGATTCAACGGTGAAGCTCGGATCGTGTAAATCATAAAAACACACGAGGGAACGAACCGATGAAGCAAGAGAAGCGCTGACGACGTGGAAAATATGTATTTAATAGAAACAGAAGAACATCAGAGGCTGTTTCACCAAATCACCTTTAACACACAAGCTGCACGAGGTCACTTCCTCTCGCTTACTGAGACAGTTTAGACCAATCACAGCTGACACGAGCTTTTATTACTCTGCAGGTTGGAAACACGGATCCAAAGTGCAACTGTAAAGTGCAAAAAACATAAAAATATAAATTATAAACTGCAGAAGAAATCCGTGCATCCATCCCATTCTCTTGAACGCGATGTCTCAGTAACGCCTTGCTGATTTTGGTGGTCAAAAGTCAAAGGTCACTGTGACCTCACAAAACACTTTTTTGGCGCCAACTCGTGAAACCACACACACTAATTATAAACACAATTTATCTCAAATGTCTATAAGGATAAAAAATGAAGTGATGATATTTTATACGCAAAGAGGTCAAAGGTCAACTTCACTAGTTTGTTTTCCAAACAATTAACTGAAAAAAATAACGAATTAATCGACAATGAAAATAATCATCAGCTGCAGTTCTCGTCCAAAAACCAAGAGATTAGATTCGTCAAAATCGTCACATTTAAGGAACTGTAACATTAAATATTCAGATTCATTGATCAGCTGACCAATCAACAAACTGACTGGTTTTAAAACAACTAATGAGCTTTTAATCGTCTGTTCCGGCTCTAAATCTTAACGACGGGTCTCAAAGAAAAATATCCAGATTTTAAAAGTGAACCCGAGCCTGAAGCTTTCCGCCTGACCGAGCTGAAATCTCTCAATTCATGTTTACTTCATAATTCCTGGTGACTCAAAATCAATACCCACTGATCTTCTAGTCGACTCAGTAATGGTTTCTAAGCACAGCTGTACATCATGACATCATCAAACACCGACGGTGAAAAGGTCGAGGAGAGGCCGCGGAAAAGGACAAAGAGAGAACGATGATGAGAGCGAAGAAGCAGCAGCTGGAGATAAGAGGCGACGACGCTTTACGTATCAGTTCTGACAGGAAGTGGAACAAACGAGTTTGTCGAGTCTTTAATCTGGAATTTAAATTAAAACAGTTTTGGTGGAAGAAAAACTAAAAAAAAAAAAAACAGCTGAATTCAGTTTTTCTGCAACAGTTTCGTTCTCCGCTGTGAATTGTGAGTTTCTTGCCAAGAGTTTGTTGAACGCAGCTTTAATAAAAACCCAAAGGTCAAAGTCTGAGGTTTTTTTTTTCTTCCTGATTTATTGAACTGTTGAAACGATCCGAAGCTTCAGACAAAAACAGGAAGAAGAGACTGAAGCTCAGATTCAGTTCATCACAACTTCCAACAAAAACCCACTGTTCTGACAGAGTCCACTCCACTACTGATTATTGATTACCCAGATACAGATTGCTTTCATTACTGATTGAGTGACTGATTGATTACAGATTGATTACAGAATAAACCGGCACAGATCGCGTTCCACTGTCCATATCGAACAAGAGTGAACACAATGAATTAAGTGTAAAACGCACGACGTGAACTTCATCAGGAAGATTATTATCTCTAGACCCACAAATACTTTGTAGATAGTTAAGATTGTATTTCTATAGACAAGGACTAATATACAACACTGACTTTCTTGTTTCTAATTATTTTATGTTTAAGTTTTCTGAAATGAAAACGGATACTGGAGCTTTTTCACCCACTTATTTATTTTTTATTGATCTTGATTTGTGACTGAAAAGTTTCCTCTTCTCAGTTATTAAAGAAATGAATTCATTATAAAGCTGTTGTGTATGTCTTCTGTTTGATTCTAGGTTTTGAGGTGGTGTTGTGTTGCACACGTGTCTCTTTGGGACCCCACTGCTACAACACAGTGACTAATGGGGATGTTAATGAATAAATAAGTAAGTAAATAAAAAGTTAATTTATTTTCTCAATTAATCAGTTTGTCTGTAAAACGCCTGAAATCATTTCCTGCAGCTGAAGGTGACGTCATCACGTCATCGTCGAGTGACAAAGAAAAACATCAAATCTTCACATTTCTGTTTCCAGAAGCTGGAAACAGAAAATGTTTTGACATTTATGCTGAAAACGATTGATCCATCTGCTGATTTCTAACGATCAGGATCGCTATCAGCTGAGACACGAGCGGAGGAAACATCCAGGCCGTGGCGACAGTATCAGCGGCCGAGAGGACAAATATGTACAGACACAAGACATCCGCTCTCCAATGCAAAGAGCCTCATGACGAAGCCTGACAGTTTAATAACGCAGAGCTCGTGCTGCGAGGTTTCAGGTCGTTCGCTCATGAACGGAAATCAGTCGTTTTTCTGATCTTCAAATAATAAAAGAGAAAAGATCACAGTGTCACATTTCATTTAACGCTCGGCTCGCAGGTCGACGCTGGAGAATCTCCGCTCCTCGTCTCTTTGATCTCCAACCACAGAATCTCACTTTAACCAGCAACAAAATAATACGTTCATCTCCAGCTTTGACGCCGTCGTGTTAAACTGAAGGTCACATGTGAGCGAATGTAAACTGTGTCTGAGGCCTGCAGCTAAAGGGCTGAGGAGCGTTCAAGAACATGTGACTGCTCATAATGGAGGAGTCAAATCCAGATGACACCGTGAATGAGACTCTTCATTCATTCCTTTGAAACATCTGGATCCTCCTGCTCCGACACATTTGAATGAAGCTGAATTTTCCAGGAGAGAAAGTCGAAGCGAACGCATCGTGTGGATGAATTCACAGACCGACAGAGTGTGAGATGTTCCGATTCCAGAGCTGATAATATGTCAGAGTTGTTTTCTACTTTATCTAATTTAATAAAAGTCAAAGATCTCCAATGCAGCCCGAGTGCTGACGGACTTTTGAGGCTGAAATCAATAATTAGTTTCACAAAAAAAGAGATGATACATCAGCCAATATTCATTCTTGTGATATAAACAAACATTTCCTCTCATTTTGCTTATTAAAGAATTAAAAAAACGTGATGTGCATGAAACAAAACATGTGACTGTTTAAAAATAATGAGAATTCATTGTTTTTTTCAAACAAAATTATGAGGATTTGCTGCTTCTCTTTATTTTATATTAACCAGGTTTGAGCGATAACCACAACTGAATATCTTGATACAGTCCAGCACAAATATCACTATATATGATATTATGATGTTTATTTATGATAATGTATTTACAATAATAATAATACATAATTACATTATTGTATTTTATGTTTCAGGTGTTTTTTTATACACGTTGTGTAAAACTGCAAAAACTATTTGATATTGTGAAAGATATTATAAATATTATAATCTAATATCAGCCTAAACCTGTTCTAAAGTGTAGAACAACAATAATTTCTCTGCATGTGAACAAGCAACTAGATTTAAACGAGTCGATTATTTTATTTATTTATTATTATTTATTCTATTGGAGTATTTGTTGAACTGAGACACTGCTGCGCTGTGACGTCCGTCCTAAACGTCAAGCTGAGGCACGTTTCCAAACTGAGGCCAGGGGAGAAATCTCGTATCCACTGATTTACAGTCACCACAGTGCACGTAAACACGTTCTCCAATAACCAGCTGCTTCAGTAATCTGGTTACTCCAGTGCACGTAAACACACTTCACTACATCGTGTCAGGATTTTTTCCATGTGGAGAAACTTTATCCTGAAACTGATCAGATCATAAACAGCAGCAGATTTCTGCATCAGGCTGCAGCCTCAACACCAGAAGCTTCCGAATACGCAACAGCCGAGTTCATGACGCAACCCACAAACGCCAGCGTAACGCCGGCTTACACAACCGCAGCCTGCGAGGCTTTCTGTCACTCTCACCCTGAGCTCATCACTCGTCTGCAGACAGAGACCGGGCCGCTTTGATTCAGAGGCAGCGGCTGGAAGTGATTACTGATGCTCCATCACTGGCTGCTCTGATGGAAACGCTGCATCACTCTTCCTGCCCCCCCCCCCCCCCCCCCCCCCTCCTGTTTTCTCTTCTGCTGAGACCCACAGTCGGCGAGAGGCTTCTGTAACCTGATAAACAACTGAAACAGAGTCATGAAGGCGGAGCAGCGGCTGGGATATGCAAACACACTCAGACAGTGGAGGCATTTTATCAGCTCTGAGGCCGTGAGCAGAGATATGGACCAATATGAAAACTCTGTTTACATTTGCAAAGTTTTTTCCATCCACACTCAGGACTTCTGGACTGTTCTTTAAACGTCTTTGTTCTCAGTGAAACCACGAAAAACTAGAACCACCGCCTCCTCCACTCAGACTTCAGATTACAGCCCTGTTTATCCAGAGTCAAATCAAATATGAACCACTTGTGGGTCACACTGACCTTGACCTATGACCTTTGACCACCAAAATATAATGAGTTCATCCTTTAGTGCAAGTGAATGTTTGCGCCAAATTTGAAGAAGTTCCTTCAAGGCGTTTCAGATATACTGCGTTCACAAGACCAAAGCCGCAATTTGTGAGGTCACCGTGAACCTCACCTTTGACCTTTGACCACCAAATTCTAATCCGTTCAGCCTCGAGCCCGAGTGAATGTTGGTGCCAAATTTGAAGACGTTCCTTCAAGGCGTTACTGAGATATCGTGTCCATGGCTCATGGCTGTCGTCAGCGCAGAGGCGTGAAAACTGGTCCAACCAACCTTATGAAACCACGTTCTCTAAACCTGTTCCGTCTCGTTTGACACTAACAATCATTTTCATTCATCCATTCATCTGCCGATCAGTCGTCTTGATTACTCAACTAAACGTTTGATCTATAAAATGTGACTAAATAGTGAAAAATGCCCGTTAGAGTGACGACATGTGACGTCTACAAATGTCTAGTTCTGTTGCTCCAACGGTTCAAAACCCAAAGATCCAGATTCATCTTCACACCAGCTGATGTTTGACTGATGCTTAAAAATGTTAATTAATCTGTTAATTTTAGTTTTAGTTTTAGTCCAACGTTTTACGACGATATAAACCAAAGAAAAGCAGCAAATCTTCACATTTCAGAAGCTAAAATATTTAAAATATTTAGTTTGTTTTGTTTAATGAAGCCAAGAGTGAAAAAGAGAAAAGAAAAGGAGCGAGTCAGAAATAGAGGAGTTCACGTGTGTGTGGGTGAGAAAGAGAGAAATAAAACTGAAACTTAACTTTTATTTTGTTAACTTTTTCCAGCTCATTGAAACTCTTAAAGGAACAAACACACTGAACACACAGGACATGAGGTGTGTGTGTGTGTGTGTGTGTGTGTTGCAGTGAGCTTTAACCAGGGTGTGTGTATGTGGAGCCTTTATCAGTGGCTACACAGGGATTCATTATCCAGCTAATTTTATTATTATCATTATTATTACAGGTTATGCAACTGCGATTTCCATAAATAAAACCTTCATTTGAACACCTGTCCGTGCACCTGGAAGAAAAACTTCTCGTTGCACTCTTTCTAATTTTTCACATTTTTGCTGCTTTGAATCAGAAGTGCTGCGATGTCGATCTTATACTCTAATCGATTAGGCAATCAACAGAAAAATAATCGGCAACTTTCACTGAAAAATAATAAAAAAAAAAAAAAAACTTTCATCCTGTCAAACACGAAGCTGCTTTTACACTAAACTTGAGAATCTTTGTGTTTTCATATAAAGATTTCACCAACTGATTAACAGAGAAAATAATCTGCAGATTAATCAATAATGAAAATGATATTTGGTCGCAGCCCTATTGGAAAATGTTGTACAGATTGTGATTTAGGGCTGTGCCTAGAAATAAACTGTATTACCGTCATTATTATTATTATTATTATTATTATTATTATATGTTGGATAACAACACAGCTGTCTCGTCGTCGTTCTTTGTCAATTTTTCGCCTGAGTTATTAATTAGTTCAGAGACTCGTAGCTGTTGTCGGTTTCACCACAAACCTCACAGATCACACTGGTTAGTGAACATCACATCTGACACCTTCATAATTCTAATAAAAGGAAACTGAAATTCTGCAGATAATCCAGTACAAACCTAGACTGAAACTATTCAAATCAAATATCTTCGTTTCCAAATACTCCTCATTATTCTGAGAAAACAAACTTGAAATATGTCTATGTTTGAAATGATAGGTGATAAGCTGTTATAAGTTATAATCTGATAAGTTAGTTATCTGTATAGTAACCCTAGGAAATTAAAACAATTTGGACTGAAAAATGTATTTAATCCTAATTAGTATTTCAAAAACATCGTATTAGTCAGACCAGCTCCATTTCATCCATAACTGCAGCAGGAATCATCAGCACAGACAGCTGCTGACACAATGACACACACATTATTGATGCAGCAGATATTGATTATCTACAGTCTGTGTGACAGTTTCCCCTCTGATAGCTGCGTGTAATTCAGTTTGACATTTAGTTGCTTCCAGCAGTTAAAGGGAAAGTTAAATATTAAAAGACCAGATCTGGACCAGGTCTGACTTACAGAGCCCCACGTTCACACTCCAGTCCAAACCTGGACTGGATTAAGAGACCCGGACTATTTTAAGAGACTCATTCACATTTATAAAACTGGAATTAGATTCAAAAATAACACAAAAAACGTGTGATATACCTACATTTTTTAAATCTGGACAAGAGGACACCGGGAGAACCGAACACCTGTATAAAACAGTCTTGGATTTGGGAAATTCTTTATCCCATCCAGACTAGATCTAGACCAAAACCACTGAACCTACAGGTCTATGTTACATTAATGCAGCAGTAATAATAATCTAATGCTATGTCAATTCTAGTGCTGTAGCGATTAATCGATTGACAGGAAAATAATCTGCAACTATTTTGATAATCAAGTGATAGTTTCTGAAAATGTGATTGGTATTGATAGTTCCAGCTTCCAGATTTTTCTTGTTTTAACATGATAATAAACTGAGTTTCTTTGGGTTTTGATGGTCGGTTGGACAAAAGTTTTTAATATGAAGATATCACCTTGGCCTGTGGAAAGTTATTTTACACTGTTTATTGACGTTTTACACACCAATAAATCGATAAATCGATAAAATAGATTAATCAACAATGAAAATACTCGCTAGTATGCAGTATTTTGACAGTGTGGTATTAGTAATTTTATGTATTTGAGTACTTCCTCCACCACTGCAGGTACACAGACATCTTGGCACATCAGTGGACGCTTGACTTTCACCTCAGTCACCCCTGCTAATCCCCGCTAGACGGGCGGCTCCGGTTTCAGCCACAGCCCCCGCTCCCACGGTACGGCTCGGGGCTACGCAACACGCGTCCACACACACACAAGTGACAGCAACACAAACACCCCCCCCACTTCAACAAAACAACCCACCTCCCTCTCCCCCGTCCGCTTTGACTTCCAATAAAACAAACACCTCCGTTTGACTGTCACGGCTCGGAGGTTAGCTGACAGGCTAACCCGGGTCAGCGGCTCCCTCGGCGGTCTGCCTTACCTGTAGAGTTGTGATGTGTTTGTCGTTGAATTTGTTTTCGCAGTATCGGAGCACCAGCGACGTCTTCCCCACGCAGCCTTCCCCCAGCAGCACCACCTTGAAGGAGTAGGTTTTGCCGCTGTTGCCGCCCGCCCCTCCGGCCGCCATGGCTGGAAGTTATATTAAACTAATTTATCAGCGTTTATCAAAACAAGCGATGTCAAGCTAGCCCTGCTAATGCTAACCCCCGTCGGAACTGAAGTCCTGCGTAGCTCACATCGGCTTCCGACTTTAAAAAACAGCTAAAAATCAGGAGAAAAACACCTCGACAGCATCAGAGAATCCGACTTTTATGAATATCGACCAACAGATGTGAGACAAATGGGTCTAAACTGTGGAATAAATCCCCTTTCAATCTGATGCGAACGCCTGGTTTTCACCCAACTAATGGCGTCTCTACGCGTTAGCTGTTAGCCGGCTAGCTCCGCCGAAGATCGCCTACGCTCGGTAAGATGGAGCACTCGGTTATTTGAGTTGGGTAAGGCTGCAGCCTGAAGCCTCTCCCCTCATCCCCTGTCGTCTCATGCCTGGGCGTGTACAACAGTAACTTCACAGGGTCAAAAATACGAATTCGCGCGAATTAGAATTATTTGCAAGATGGAGTCAGGTTTCAAGTTCTGTATTGTCAAATGCACAACAACAACAGTGAAGTAGTTATTGGCATAATTCTCAGCCCCCTCCAACAATGGTCAAACAATATATAGGGCTATAAAAAAGAAAGTCACGTGAGTAAAAAATGACAATCTAAGACATAAGATACAAAATAACGTAGAAGTTGAAAAAAAGGGATAGGATATAATCCGTGTGAAATAAAATATAATACAATCATATATACATATACATATATACATATATATATGTGTGTGTGTGTGTGTGTGTGTGTGTGTGTGTGAGGCTGCACTAAACTCCAATAAAGCAAACTGTCTTATTTGCCCATTGTAGTAATAATATCAGATATTGATTTTGAGTCTCTAGGTAACATGACATGGAAGCTATTGAAAAGAAATTCAGAATTTTCCATAAAAATATTCATATAAAATAGAAGAATCAATAAACTACAATAAAAAGAGGTGTTTCTTACTTGTCCAGTGTAGTAGTAATATATGATATAGATTTTGAGTCCATAGGTCACATGACATGGAAACTATTGAAAGAATGCAATTATCTTCTATTCAAATATGTATTTAAAATAAATTAATCACACAGCGCTGTGGTCAAGAGCGAGTTGTTGGACAGCAGTTAACCATGATCTTGGATCCACAGAGCCTGCCAGCTGAGACACAAAACATTACCACTGAGAGTAATAATAATACCTATTTGTACAGCGCAATAAGGGTAACAGAGGTACAACATACTGTAACAACAGTGGATAAGAATACCTTGAGCGTGATTCGATACTACGCTTAAAACAACTTTTCTACCAGGATTGCTGGAATACAATGCAAATAACAATATAATAATGAATACATAATGGAGTTTTAGTCTGTATTTATCTTGTAGACAGACACAAGGCAAGAGGGCATGAGACGAGAGGCTCCAGGCTGCATCAATACACTATTGGGTTATTTGAAGAGCAGACATCTCACTCCTTCTTCTGTTCCTGCTTGTGTTTCATTATTTGAGTGAAATTACAAACACGTTACTGCCAAAATACTCAATTACAAGTAAGAATAAAGAGCAAAAAAATACACAAAGTAGGTTAAACAGTTACATATAAACAAAAAGATGCACGCTAACGGTATGAGTTATGTAAAAGGAAATAAAATGATTCAATATTTCACAAAAAAAAGATTTGAGGGTCCAAAAACTCAACAAATTTATGAATCAAAAACTGTCTTTTCTTCTTTCCTCTCCCATGAATCATCTGACAACCCGTCAGATTCACCTGGTGTTCCTTTGAAGGGACCCACTCTAGGTTGGCTACCACTGGACTAAACTATTAAACATTTACTTGCAGTAGACTAGTTTTACACATAGACTATATAAAAATGGATGTTGACTCTGGGTCTGGAGAATGAAGCCAATGAGGAAGGGCCTTAAACTTGCATTCTATCGAATGACCATTATGGAGACTCCACTGGTTGCAAAAAGAAGTCCAATTATATTGAAGTCCATGGGAAAATGACCCTCATTGTCACTTGATTTGTTACCTCAGTAAACGTATTCGTTATGTGTTTATGGTCTGAATCGCTAGGTTGAAGTTTCCTTCAATACAACATGATGTTAATTTTTCAAATTATGGTCCTATTAAAAGAAAATAGACGTTAAAGCAGAGTGGCTTTAGGGCGTGGCTACTGCGTGATAGACACACAGGGGGACCTGCCTGTTAATCCGGATATGACGTCAGAGCGATGTGTCGGACATTTGACGTGTCATTGTGTTTTCAGTTCATCAAAGTTAGCTCCTACATGTTGTTTGCCTGTAAATGTCTTGTTCTGTGTTCACTTGTTCTAAAAGACTCAGAGGAGTCGGCGGTTCAGTTTTTTCCGGTAAGTACAGTTTGTTTTAAGCCTGTTTCTTTGCTAGCCAAAATTAGCATCCCTGTTAATATCACAGTTCAGGTGAAGATGCACCTTGCTAACCAAGCTAGCCAGCTAGTGCTAGCGTTAGCTGATAATTTAGCGATTAATATGCTAACGGTACCTGGCCCCGCGGGGCTGATAACCTGTGTCAACCCGTGGAGGTGTTCAGTCAAAGCCCAATAAAAAGGTGAATTTAATCGACGTTAATCTAACGACGTTTGTGTTTCTCCACGTGACCCAGTTTAAGTGATCTGCGTTAGTGTAATGCGCAGCGTTAATGTTAGTTAATACATTGTCCATCAACACGTCGTGATAGTTCAAGTTAAGATAACGTGACGTATACAAAATGTGCAGACAAATATTTGTCATATAGAAGATTGTTCATTTAATACTCAACCCAGTCCTCAGCTGAAGCAGACATTCATGCACCTATCCTGACAGCTGATCGATATTTGTGATTAACTGTGATCCACCGCATCTTAACTCAAGTGTTTGTGTTTTATTGTCATTTGAAAGGTTTCCACTAGGGCTGTCCCAAACGATTATTTTTTAAACGATTATCTAGCGATTATTTTTTCAATTATTCCACTAATCTAACGATTATTTTTTTTTATTAACCTAACAGTAATTTTATTGCAATTATTTTCCAGTTAGTCATTTAATATAACAATTTGCCCCGTCCAACATCTTGACTCGCTGCACCATGGTGTTTCCTCTTTGTAGTATTCCCAAACTCTGGAGGACCGTGTGCGAGCCTTTTTTGCCGCGTGTTGCTCCACGCGCTCCGTCGTACCGCTGGTAGACGCCACCGTGTTGTTCAAATAGATTTACACAGACGCAAATCATTCACGTAGGCAATGACTTCAATTACGTCACCGCGTTGTCCCAGTCCGTGCGCTGCGCTTGTATCCGGGTAAACCAAAGACGATGGATATAAACGGTCCCATTAGAAAGTTCCGGTTTTGTTCTATGAACATTTACCCTGTTTGGTTTTACACGACGCGTCGACATTAAAATTCCACGTCGAATAATTTTTATAATCGACAACGTCGATTACGTCGGATAATCGTCCGAGCCCTAGTTTCGACACTGTGAAAACTGAGTGATCTGTGCCAACAGAAGGAGGACCTCATGTACAGAGCAGCGCATTAGTTTCAATTCATCTGGTTGTGGAGAAGGGAGACTGCATGGACATCCTTAGTTCTCTAATGTGCTGTGATGATGATGATGATGATGATGATGATGATGATGATGGTAGAAAACCTCCCAGTTCATCTTCCTCTGATGAAATGACAGACTAACTGCTGATGAGTTTGTTTATTATTCTGTCTTCAGTATTCACAGGTTCAGTTTTATTACCTGCAACTTAATTTCTGCTGTTGTTGACAGGTGATGGTAGCAACACTTTTAAGATCAGAATTTATAAATATTAAACTGTGATTAAGTGATGGATCATCTCTAGCACTGTCACCACCTCCACAGGTGAAAGTATTTACCAATTAACATCTGCATGTTTTTTGATCCTTCACTGTCAGTGTTGTCGGACAACATTTAAATATTTCTAGTATTTATGTTGTTGATTAAAGCTAACATAGAAATAGCCACACAATGCTGTATGTGTTACTATTGTGAAAATTCATACCAGATGTGTTCTATAAAAACCATCAATAAAGTTAAAGCAAGAGCTTCATAAATAACTTTAACTATAAAACTTTAACTTTAACTTTAATTATAAACTACATTAATTGGAAACATGTATAAGAGAATAATAAATGGATTAATTAAATACTGTAGTGTACAATTAACAATCAACTAACTATTTAAAATTAAAAAATAGATGTGGATGAAGTTAAAGCTGAATTTCACTGTCATATGTAAGTTTGTTTAATAAAAAGAAGTAGTGGAATCAACAGCAACAGAATCTTTAGTAACAAGTATAATCATTATTCATCATGAGTCCTAATGTGTGAGACAGTTAATATTTATTTGTTCCAGTAACAATCTCCCTCTAAATAAGTGACGCTGCTGGAACAGCACACTGATATTAACTCTAATAGCTGAGGACTATGAAATATGAATCTAATGTTTTAAACTATTGACAGTTTGTTACAGCTACAGTGGCGTCCAAGAGTCATGTGACTGTATGTCTGACACGGGGCAGAGAGTGTAATACGACAGTGAGGGTGAAGGGAACAAGGAAGAGCACAGCTGATCAGACTGAACAATGTTATGGCCACAAGTGTTACATTAAAAAATACTATATTATCATATAAGACACTGTGTGTGTGTTTGGGAAGAGAAGATCTTCATGTGTGGACTCTGCAGGTGGAGGTGGTGCAGGGCCTCCATCATCGCTGCAAGAGGTTGTAGGTGTCCCCAAAGAACCAGACCTTGGCTGGATGGAAAAAACATTATAATAGAGAGAAATCAGATCAATATCATATTGTAGAGATTAGAGAAAAAGACTAAAGAAACAGCTCTCTGATTAGATGATCACAGATATCTGAAAATACATTATTCCCTCAGTTGTAATAAACAGTCTGCTGAACCGTTTTACATGAAATAACAATAGAATAGAAACTAATACTGAGTTTGGTGTCATTGTGCAGGTTCACATGTCATGATGGTTCTCAGCTCTCAGTCATGTTCTTTATTCTGACAGAGACAGAATCATTCCAGCAGATGTTTTGACTCCTGTCATCAATAATGAAATGAACTAGAGCTGAAAACTATCCGACTAACACTGAACCAAACTTAATATGAACAAACACGACACACACGTCCGCTGCTCTGCTCTTTACCAGCTCGTCCAGACACGACAGTTCACTGTAATAACGGGATCGTTTAGTGACCGTGACTTACCGACATTAACCCGCTGTCTCTGTTAACACTAAGGTCGGTGACGTCACCTTCGCTTTGCACAACTCATTTTAAAACACATTATAACATGTTTTCCCTCGGTCTGTGGTTTTAATACAAGCGGTTACACCACACAGTTAGCTTACACACAGGAACTTCAGCTAATGTTACAAGCTTTCTCCTCATATATGTGATATTTACCAAACGTGGACATGTTTGCAATTAGCTACTATGATTATTTTAACACTAAGATATAAAGTTTACCTCGAATTATAAATGCTAACTGTGTTAGCAGCGACTTCGTACCGTGTCTCCAGGAGCCTGCTGCGGTCAGGGAGCAGGTGTAGGCGGCCGTGCAGAGCAAAGACTCTCTACAGCTGTTCTTGTTATTACAGCCTGTTGCTGCACAAAGCTTGAGCGTTTTAACACTAACTGATGGATTACCTGTTCCTGTCGGAGCAGAGAGGAGGAGCCACCGACTCCACGGCTTCTCCTATTGGTGCAGCAATGATCCTGTCTACTGGCCTGAATGCAAAATGGGCAAATACAAACGTTTGTATGTCACAAATTGAATGTAAGTACAAGGGGAAGCATGATTGTATTTTATATTCCAAGCATAGATTTATATACTGGAAAAGCAAAAATGTTTTGTATGCATCAAATGTGTCATTATCAGTCAAGTTAAGTGCTATAATTAGCTTTTCTTTTTTCCTTGCTGGGTGGTGGTGGGGGGGGGCAAACAGAAGGTGACATGGGGGGGGGGGGGGGGGGGCTCTGTTTTATTCTACAATAATGACTGATTAGTTATAATGCTAACAATAATAATGGCAGCAATGTGACTGTACAGTATATAGACCTCTCCCCCCTGTTTTCTTTAGCTCAGCCTGACTGTTGCAGTCAGGACACATGGAGACACAGAGGAGCCTCACCTGCGTTCAGGACCCAGCAGGTGCAGCTGTACACAGAGACAGGTAGACTGACAGAGGGCGGGGTCAGTCTTCTGGTTTCCACCTTCACCACTTCATCTCAGGTACATGTGTGTGTCTCAGAGCTTGTGATTAAGTATATTGTGTATTATCATTTCATGCAAACATAAAATTCATTTTCCTGGCAACACCTGCCAGACAGAGCAGGAGGAAGAGCGAGTTGTCTTCCCTCCCAGAGACCAGGAGAGGCAGCCCAGGTGACCGTTCAAGGCAGCGACGGGGAAGAACACCTCCTGTCCTGGGAAGGAGAGTCTCCAGAGGTGAGATTCACTTCAGATATCACTGTTTCCTCTAATGAATATCAGATCTATATTAACACACACTGCTCTCTGATTATCTTTCAGCTGTCTTCTTGGCCCTGCAAACTGGGCCAGTGTTAGCCGCCTGGTGGAGGCCGTTTGCAACCAGCTCTGCGTCTTCACCCGGTGGCCACGAGGTCCAGAGGGACCGTGAGGAAAAATTCATACCAGACACGCTCCATAAAAACCATCAACAAAGCAAAGCTTCATCAAAAACTTTATTTCACTTTAAAACTGCATTAATTTCAACAATTTACAATCACCTGTAACTGACAAATTAAAACTAGAATACAGTTGTGAATGAAGGTGCAGGTGAACTTCACTGTCACAAGACAAGTTTGCATCATAAAGAGCTGGATAAATCTTATTTAGTAACAAGTATAAATTATAGTAGAGATGTAAAATAATCCTTCATAGCTCAGTGAGGACGGAGCAACAGTCTGACAGGTTGACTGGAAGCTGCTGCAGCCGTCCATAAGTGATGGAGGGAAGGAGCCGTTATTCACCAGTCTGTGTGTGACACATGAAGCAGACTCATGTTCTGAGGGAGAAGTTGTTCTGGAGTCTGTTCATATTCTTAGTGTACTGGGTTTCCTCAGGGACACAGGTCAGATCCAGCTCTCCCTCCTCCCCAGCTCCACCCTCTCATCCAAATATGATTTCTTCTGGCTCCAAAAAACCAAGATGGCGACGACCATTAAGCCATAAGGCTTCAAAACGGCACTTCACAAACCAATGGGTGACGTCACGGCAATTTGCCGCTTGGTTTGACATGAACACGTTACCACTTTAAAGGATCGGAGTTCAACTTCCACCACTGTGTGTGTCATCAGGAGGTCAGGAGTTTGGTGCTCAGAACTGGCAGCAGAGTGAGACCTCTGCACTGCCTCATCCTCTCTGCAGTGTCACATGATGACAGAGTCGCTGCCTGTCACAGCCCTGGGGGGGGGGGGGGGGGGGGTTTCTGATGTTGGATCATCAAACAGCTGACGCTCCACAGTCACAGGAGGCCACAAACTGTTAATGACAGAAATCCAAATGTCATTTTGTAGTTTTACTCTGTTTCCTTTTTACTTTTTTGATTTTTGATTTAAAGGAAGCAGAAAAAAAATCTCAGATTTTCATTTAAGAAACATGATTGGTTCGTGAAGGGGCGGGGCCACACATTGTAAACATTTGGGGCTTAATCCCAATTTAAAGACATTCAGGGGACATGCTCCCCCGGGAATTATTTTCCCCATTCACAGCAGCTACGTGCTGTTTACTGTGTCAAGACATTTGAACATCATTTGGAAGAAAGATGAAAGTTCTTCTGCCTTTTTCTGCCTCCATCATTCTGAAACCACAACACAACAGATTTGAACAAAGTCTAATTTTCACTACTGCCACATAAAAAGAGGCAAAGATTGTCTGATGTGACTATTTTGAATTCACATGACATATGTGGGGAATGAATTTGGCGTAAACAGCATCACTAATCTTGACACCTATTTTCGAGAGTTCACACATTTAATGCTGAGACGACAAATCTACATTTAAATCCAGACCATAATAATATGCGCTGCTGTAACTGATCCACAACAAGGCCGAGTAAATGTCTTCACGACTCTGAACTGAATATCACAGAAGAACATTTACTCTAATGATATTACATTTCTTTAAAGAATAGCATCATAGGATAAACAACATGGACATGTACTGTAATATTATCAGACAGTATTTTATTTGATCTGCTCCGGATCACTCTGTTCACATTCCCTCCTCTTTTCTTCTTCTTTCACTCTCTCAGTTCCTCTCATCCGTCCCTGGAAACAGATAGGACTCTACACAGCTCCTGTAGATTACAGGGTTACTGAGGGAACTTAGTGGCTCAAAGTCATTTCAGCTTATTCTGTCTTGTCTTGTTTATTATTCTGTAAAGCGCCTTGAAGGGCACTATAAAAAATAAAAGTTATTATCATTATTATTATTATTATTAGCTATATAACTTCAGTAGCCTGACTCAATTAAAAAGAGAAATGCAATTCCTGCATTCCACATTTTCATTTGTCACTTCTGACATTTAATCAATATTTTACTGGAGATCACATCTGTTGATTCTTCAGAGTCAGAGCTCCTCGTGCTAATCTTGGATTCTCTCTGATTTCTATCTTGAGGACAGATAATTCAGACTGAACTGTCCGTGGGCCCAGGAGTAACACGTGACATTTAAGCCTGTCATTTAGTCAAAATGACTTTCTAATTAATGACCTGTAGGTTTATGAAGGTTGTGATTATTATTTATTAGTAACTTGAACTTCGTGCACAGCTGCAGTTTACCTTCACTTACCACCTGCAGTTTATTGCTTTTTGCTATTTATTGATGTAATCTGATTGTGATCCTGCATCAGTGAAGGGCTGACGTGGGGAAAACAGTAGGAACAGTAATGACGGGCGGCTGCTTCTGGCCCGGTTGTGGCGGACCGCACTTCAGCCGGATCTCTGGGCCCAGACCCGGGCCGAGTCTTTCTCCACAATAATGTGAATAACAGCGGAAGAAAAGTAAAGTGTGGAACAAACAAACGCAGAAACTTTTCGTACCTGTGACGGTTTCGTAAATCGGAAGAACAGGAAACGGGGCGTGCAGGGAAAAACCAGAGGTGCGCACATCTGTCTGCTTTAATGCACTGCGCACATTCTGTGTGTGTCAAGGCGATGTGAGGATTTTAAAATACTCAGAGCTTTCAAACAATATATGATGTTTAAATACAGTTTGTTATTTTAAAAGTGAGAAATATACATGATGCAATTAAAATTTTGAATAAAAATTGAATAAAAAAAAGACAGAGAGCCATGTGTCTCTGGGTGCAGTACCGCTGTTCGGCCACTAGAGGTCAGAGTCGGACTAGAACTGGAACAGCTGAAAAACGAGCTTCAAAAAAGCAGTGCAACTAAATTAACTAAACTTACTATAATTAATCACTAATCAAACTTGAGTTTCCAGGAGCTCTCGAAGGTCTTCCACATTATTTTGTGTATTTGTTGACCGTGAGCTGATGTATAAAATTCCCCTCACAGGGAGAAATAAAGTTGTAATGAATCTGAATGTTGTATAATTGAATTTATGCCAAATAACAAGTTGAAATATAATCATTTGAAATCCCACAGAGAAGCGAGACCGCCACACTGACACGGCCACAGCGTTCGTGGCCGTTTTACTGTGGTCGTCTCACATCTTTGGAGAACTTCTGTGTCTCTTTGTGGTCGTTTTATGTCTCTTTGTGACCGTTTCTCATCTTTGCAGGCCTCGTGAGTCTCTTTGTGGTCATGTTGCAACTCTTTGTTGTAATTGTTCGTTTCTTCGTGGTCGCTTTGTGTCCTTATTGTAGTTGTTTGGTCTCTTAACCCCCAAAAGCCCGAAGCCTCTCCTCTCATTTGACTGTTCAACACAGAAACATAAACAACAGTCACTTAGAGGTTTGATATGAACAAACCAGCTGTCTATGTACCTTCCTACTCCGGGGGGGGGGGGGGGGGGCGCGCACACCTGAGCACCTGACCACCTTTCTGGCCCCGCCTCATGTGTGATTCCCAAAATATGAAACTATTCCTTTAAGAAAAACACTCCTGCTGGTTTTAGACTGATTGCCTCACACTGTTGCATCATTACTTTAGTGTGTGTGTGTGTGTGTGTGTGTGTCATAACCATCTTTATATCTCACCTGTACACCCCCCCCCACACACTATATATATATATATATATATATATATATAAAGTCGCACTGTTTTACTTCTATAACACACTAACAAGAACACAGGTGTGTAGATAATGTGTAATCATTAACCACAGGTGTGTGTGTGTGTGTTTGTGTGTCAGTTCACATTTTATGAGTGAAATCAGTTGAATTGTTTTTATCTGTTTCATTTATCTTGAAACTTTAGTTGTACTTCTAAAACTTTAAATGATATTTCATATTGCCAGTATCACATTTCTGTTAAAGCTCAAACGACTGTTAGATCAAAACAATATAACAACGCAGATAAAACCATAACAACTATAAATAAAAAATATTTCTTACTTTAAAAGATGAGAAATGAATGTTTTTACATGTGAGTTAAATCACGTGCATCAGCTTGTTTGTGAATTTATTACATATTATCTCTTATATGTCACAATGTCTTAAAATCACAAAATGTTATTTAGTGAGTTATTGAGTTAATTAGTCAGTTTTATTTGTTCCCACTGAGATCACGAGAACAATAAAACACACAGCACATGTTAGCGTGTTTTATTGTTGTTTTAATAGCTGATCTAACATCTGGCCAAAGAGAAACACAACGCTGAACCTGATTCATGTGCATTGTCCATGGAAAACACACACACACACACACACACACACACACACACACACACACTCATTAAAACGATCAAACTTTATTAAAATGCTCATCAAGTTGAATTTACTACTGAAAAACAACATGTTCAGTGTTTCAAATGAAATAAATCACAGAAATGTTTTTATTTGTGCTTCATTTGTTCATTTAATTAATTCTATCCATGTTTTTATTAATTAATTCGTTCAGTATTTCACTTTCTCTCTCATTCGTTATAGTGACAGGATGAGGTTTATATAAGTAAACGGGGTTTACACTCTGCTGTAGTAGGAGTAGAGGGAATCACACACACACACACACACACACACACACACACTTGCTCTCTCTATCTCCACACACACCCACACACACACTCCGGCTGTGCAGCTCCACGCGTGCAGCCTGGAAAACGACCAAGCTGCAGCTTCAACTTCAAACAACCTGGACTTTTTATTTCTCTCTGTTATTTTCTGCCTCTGCGACACTTTTAATCCAGATTAAGGGATTCTGGTCTAAAACCGCTTCCAGTCTCACTCCAGTGAGTTGAGACCAACAACAAACACAACGTGATCCAGATCCAGGGCTGCAACTTTGTGTGTTTTTATTATTTCACCGGAGCTGAAACTTTTACCCCCCGAGGAGAAACCACGGAGGACATGCCGGGGTTTGTGGCTTTGTTGGCCGCGTTTGCAGCTCTCTCTGTGGGGTTGAGGAGCTCCGTGGCCGGGGTGGAGATGCTGGGCTCAGTGGCCGCGGAGGAGAGCTCCGCAACCGGGGTGAGGGGCTCCGCCGTGCCCGCGGAGCAGAGGGCATCAACCGGTGTGAACAGCACCGCGGTGGCCAGGGCGGGGAGCTCCGGGGACGGGGACCGAGGAGCGGGCAGGGCTGGCTGCCCTGGCCGCTGTCGGTGCGAGGTGGACGGGCTGCTGCACCGGGTGGACTGCTCGGACCTGGGGCTCCGGGAGATACCGAGCAACCTGAGCGTCTTCACGTCTTACCTGTAAGTCAGCGCCGAGGGTTCACCTTCTCTTTTATTTTACTGTGTTGATGTATGAACCGCTCAAATTGTGTGCGCGTGCGCGTGTCAACGTGCACGGATACTCTGCAGTCGTGAGAAACGCAGCACCTGTCCCTTGTTTATTTCTCGCGCCCCTGCTGCAACGCACGCGCACGCGCATGTCACGTACGGTTGTTCATATGGTGGTTAAGGCGGTCTGAAGAGATTAGTTTACACTACACAAGTTCAGTGGATTTGATAGTTTATTTTAGAAAGTAAGAAAGGTTCTAAACAGGTTCCACAGGTCCTCAAGACAATTATGAGGTTCCCCTGGTGCTTGAAGAGATTCTTAGAGCTATAAGTTCCAGATGTTGTTGAAGAGTTTGAAAAGTATCTTTGGAAAGCTCTAGAGATTTCTGGGAATGTTTCAGGCGTTCTCCTTTTAGGGGTTCTTGAAAATGTTCCACAGATCTTTGAGCTCCACCGGTGCTTGAAGAGATCCCTGGAGCTATTGAGATGATGATTCGTAGCTTTGTTTAGAAAGTTGTAGAGGTCCTTGAAAGGGTTCTTGAAGAGTTTCCAGTGGTTTTTGAGAACGTTGTAGGTGTCCTCCCTGTAGAAGTTTTAGGTGTGGTTAAAATGGTTCCACGAGATCCCGAAAACCATCTCAAATGTTTATGAGGATGCCCCCCCTTCTACTTGAAGAGATTCCTGGAGCTAGTGTTAAGTTAAGGGGTTGTTGAAGAGGTTCAAAGGTCACTTTAGAGAGTTGTAGATGTCCTTAAAGGGGTTCCTGAAGTACTCAAAGCGAGTTAAGTGGTTTTTAGAAGGTTGAGATTAGTTCTTAACGAGGTTCTATAGATCCAATAAATTTGCACATTTCTTTAAGGAGTTCTACAGGGTCCTGAAGAGATTCCAGTGGCTTCGAGAAGGTTTCAGGTCAGTAATTCAGAAGGATTTTAAGAGAACCAATAGGAACCAAGATAGGTTCAGAGAGTTTCACAGAAGTTCCAACAGTTTATAAAAAAGTTCTTCTTGAGAAAATCTTCCAGTGGTAAACCTCTGAAAGAGATTTAAGTATTTCTTTAGAAAGTTTGAGAGGTTCTAAGAGAGGTTCCCGGAGCACTTGAAGAGGTTCCAGTAGTTCTAAGGGAGGGTTCAGGTGAACTTGGAAATGTTTAATCAGCTTCGGAGACGTTCCAGGTTTGAGATGTTCAAGACGTCGTTGAAAATGTTCCGGTGGTTTTTGAGGAAGGTTTTTCTTCAGGAGTTTCAGTTAGTTGTGTTTCTTCTGAAGCAGGTTCTAGGTTCTGGTTCTTAAAGAAGTCACAGGGACACCAGAAGTACTGGGTTCAAGGATATTTACACTTGTAAAATGGAAAAGAAATCAGTCATTCACATAGTAATCAAATCAAATTGGAACATTAGAGCAAATGTTTTGGTGATTAAATGTTTGTGAGGGCGACTCATCAGCAAATGAGGCCGTTAAATCCTCTATAAACTGAAGATACGCTTCGTGAAACGGGTCCAAAACAGTTTGTTATTCGCACTGAACAACATGCAAAAAAAACTTTGGTCCGGTCCTTTTAACAACTGTGTCAGTGAAGTTTCAGTGTTTCTACTTGAGTGGGCGACTGTGGCCGGAGTTTAAACTCCTGTTAAAGCGAGACACTGAAATGAATTCAAATCCATTTCACCTCACAGCAGGTGACCAGCCTCGATACAAGACATGTTTCAGCTCTGGCAAAACCATTACATCACTGTACACTGTGTGTGTGTGTGTGTGTGTGTGTGTGTGTGTGTGTGTGTGTGTGTGTGCGTGTGGTGTGTGTGTGTGTGGGGAAGGAAAACCTGCCCATCTTGGCTGTGGTCTAAAAGCAGCACAATGTCCAGGATTTAAGTTTCACTCTCATTAAAGAAAACCTTCTTCTATTCAGAATAGCTCTGTGTGTGTGTGTGTGTGTGTGTGTGTGTGTGTGTGTCTCAATGAAAGCACTTTCCTTACAGTTTGTCTAAGACAGGCAGATGGACACACACACACACACACGCACACACACTCAGCGACAGTCGATCAAAGGTTCTTTGTGTCTTTATTAAAGCTCCAATCAGGAATTGAATCCAACAAAACATCAAGGAGTTTCTGTGTGTGTTTCTGTGTGTGTGTTTCTGTGTGTGTTTCTGTGTGTGTTTCTGTGTGTGTCCCATCATCTCCTGGTCACCAGTATCTGATGAATCCACTGCGAGGTGGTCGCCTATCGATGATGCGTTCAGGTGGTCCTGTGAGTTTGCTGAGGAGCGGGTCGGAGTGAGATTGTTTGTGTTGGGATGTGTTGCTCATCATCACCTGTAGTCTGTTATGAAATGTGGGAAGTCACATGGGAATATTTATCTGGTCGTCAGGGATTGTGGAGAAATGTTTGATTATTTAATACTGGCGAGTCGTTAGAAAACCAGTGAGTCCCGACTTGTTATTGCTCGCAAACCTTCAAAGCGAATGCGAGCGGTTGTGGGCTAAAGTCACCGGGTTGATCCTCACTCCAGCAGCCAGGTTCTTCCAGTTAAACTTCCCTGGATAAATAGCAGGAGAAAAAAAAAAGAAAAAAGAAAAACAAACTGTACCCATGAGAAGTGATGACTGAAACTCTGAAGAGGTCAAACTCTTCAGAGTTTCACAATAAAGAAAAAGCAAAGATTCGAGAGAAGCTTCCCATCGTGTTGCGACCATGAACCAGGACAGAGCTGGATTCAGGTGAACCAGTATCTGCAGGTCTTAATTGAAAAGCTTTAAATTTCACCTACAAAGGTCGTGACTGTTTTTTCTTGTTGGGAATCAGCTGTTAAGAAGCTCGTTTATTCATAATACTCAGTTTATCTTAGTTTATCTGGCTCCAGGCATCAACAGATTATGAGACAATGGGTCCCAGCGCCTCCAAAATAAACTTCAAACAATGCACCCGTGACAGATCGTGACAGATTGAATTAAATTGAATTAAATTCAGATTTCTAAGTTTTATTATTTTGTTTTGTTGGTAGTTGGTAGTGGTATGTTTGCACTACTTATCTACGACTTGAACGACTGTAATCGAGTCCCAGAAAGAACAACACAAGCACAAAAAAATCTTACAGCGAAATCCAAAATGTTTCGTAAATTTAAAGATATTCACAAAGTTTTGCCGAATCCCAAAGTCACAAAACCAAAAGAAGAACAATTTATTGTGGCTTCCAGTAAATAATCGTACGTCTCACTCTTTGTTTTGTTTCGTCTTCTTAAATTTAATTTGGTTAATGCTGCACAAACTTTGAATTAGCTCAGCATAAAGACTGGAAGCAGGGGGAAACTGTTAGCCTGACGTTTACAAAAACACCTATAATGTGATTATTATATTGTGTCTTTATTGATTAATCTGCACACAAACATTACAAAAAAAGACACAGTTTGTGCTGGAACTATTTTCATGACGAACAACAGTGTATCCCTCCGCCCAGCAGCTCTGTGCAGCGAGTTGCCAGATTTGGTAACTGAGTAGTTTTTATGTTTCTGTTTGTTTGACTTCCTTTAGTATTTGGTTCTAAGCAGGTCGACGTCTTGAATATTTGAGCGTTCTGCGTCATTGTGGAGAACTCGGAGAACATTAAACAGTAGCTGATCTCAGAAGGACAGAAAGTCGGGGAGAGTCCGTTTACAATCCGCTTCTGTCCGTCCGTCTGTTTGACCGCCGTCACTCTGAATACTAGCATCTGTCAAAGCCTTTGTGAGTGTGTGTGTGTGTGTACACTAGCTGCATGCCTAAGCAGAGCTGTCTGAGTCTGAATGGGCCTGTAAGTCTCTATTCTACCTCTGACTGACAGCAGCAGCACAGGAATGCATTTAGACGCTCTCTGATGAATGAGCTGATGTACATATGAAGGATGTTTTCAGCCACGCCCCTTTTGGCAGCCATATTGGAGGTCCTGAGCTCTGTCAACAGCAGAACTGACCATTTAATCTTTGATCTGGAGCCTCGTTTGGCCCCCGAGAGGTTCAGGTTTTTTTACACTAACAACTTGCTTCTGTTTGTTAAATGTACATTTTATCAGGGAACCTTGTTTTCTGATGCAAGTTAGAGACAGACAGACAGGTAGAGAGACAGACAGGTGAGCCCCCTGTTGTCTGCCTGACCTCTCTCACGACCTCAGAGGAAGACAGGTCGTCCATTTACCTGCTCAGGATGTTTGCACGGCTGCTGTCTGACTGCGAGAGATCGTTAAGCTTCGTCAGGGTTCAGTTGAGCTCAGCTGTCGTTGAGTGCTGCTGATTTTGGACGCCACGGTCCACCACACACACACACACACACACACACACACACACACACACACACACACACACACACACACAGGTTTACGACAGACAACATGGAGTGAAGATGCAAAGTCTCCTGAAATTCAATATGTAAAGAAATCATTAAAAATGTTCCACAATAATCAATAATCAGTTTATAAATGGAGTTGGCTCCAGATGTGCTGCTGCTGTTTTATCAGACAGTCCGACGGAGACGCCGGAGGATTTTAATAGTGTATAACTTTAACTTTATAACTTTCTACTTTCCACAATCTTGGGCATCAGGAACTCAGACACTCAAGACATAGAAATAGATACAGATAGAGAAATACTGATGTAGATATATATAGATATAGATATAGATATAGAAATGGATGTACATTAGATATAAAGATAGAAATGGATATAGAAAGAGAAATATTGTTGTGGATATATATATAGAAATAGATAGAGAAATGGATATACATTAGAAATAGAAATATAGATAGAAAGATACAAATAGATATAGAAGTTGATATAGCAGATATTAAAGATTACATTGATCAGACTTCCAGGCCACAGTCTGATTTGTCTGCTGATGTAACAACATCATGACGTTGTGTTCTTCAGTGTCCGGCTGTTTGTTTGCAGTGAAACACAGAGATCTGGAGGAGCTGCTGTTTGTCCTCTGGTATCTTTTTCTTTGGAAACAGACAGCGCAGACTGACGGGACAGATCAGGGAATAAACCCCCTGCGTTCACTTGCCCCTGGGGGGGGAGGGGGGGGCAGCTGACCCGCCCCCGAAAAACAGTGAAAGAAAGAAAGAGTGAAAGAGGACAAAAACAGAGAGAGGCCTCGCTGTCACATTACGCCTCCAAACTACACAACTCTCTTTTCTTTCTTCCTTCAGAGTTTGTCTTTCTGCGGGCCACGGACATTTGAATAATCGTCTGATATCCATCAGTTCGAGCCCGAGGAGTCGGAAAAAAGACAACACACACACACACACACACACACACACACACACACACACACACACACAAAGCTTCATCTAACTCATTACAGAGAGGGGAAAAAACATAAAACATGGTTAATGTATTCGTCTTTTCTTTCATCCCTCTGTTCTCCTTGTTCTTCATACATACCTCTTTTATTCCTCAGTCCACACAGAAAAAACATCTGAACTTGTACAATAAAATGGTTCCTCAGTGTGAATCTGTAACTCTAACTGTGACACACATGAACCTGAGGGGGAAAAAGCTCTTGAGAATAAAGTTTATACAGTATTAAAACTTTTAGACTGTAAATGTTTGACTTTATTTAAGTAATGTATTGACTTAATTAACTTTTTTCATTTGGGAATTTACTCACAAACTATTACAACTTAAATCTGAAAATATTATATAATATTATTTTGTCTTTTGACTTTTAAATAACTTAACTTTTGACTTCAGTGTTTAAAAGTTTCTTTTTACTCGATTCACAAACTTTTACGACTCATAAATATTTTACTAACAAAACTTGTAACTTCAATCTTTTTTCTTTTAACATTTTTTCTCATAGTTGTATGACTTTTCTTTGTAATATTATGACTTAATTTTGAGATTATTACAACTTTCAACTCAAATAATTTTGTCTTGTAAATGTTTGATTTCAGACTTTAATCTGGAACTGCGACTTTTCTCAGCTTTATTTTCTAAATATTATGACTTCAAAATTTTACCATTTTTTCCTTGTATTATTTTGACTTTATTCCCTAAATATTACAACCTTTCCTTGTAATTTACTGTAATGTCATCTATAATATAGTATAATGTACTTGTTAATTTTTAAATACGACTGAAATCACAAAGTATTCAACTTTTTTTGTGAATATTTTTACTATATTCACAAAAAAGGTTGAAGGTTGCACAATATAGTTTTTCTTTATACTAGTCTAGTGTTTTTCTCTTAAACTGGTCACAAGTGACGGATGTAAACAACTCACCGAACAAGCGACAAAATACAGAAGCCTGTATTTAATGGACACTAACGAGGAGATTCACAGTGAATCAGAAATGTGGTTTCTGCAGCTGTTTCAAAATAAAAGCTGAAGCAGAAAAAGGTCATGACAGTGTAAATACAATATAAATAGTACAAGACTGTTAGATATGACTATTGTATGAAGTCATATGACATCATACCAGCAGGGTAATCAGGGCTGGATATTTCCTTATTGTTGAAGCACAACAATACCTCCACCATCATCATCCTCATCATCATCATCGTCATAATCCTCATCACCATGTGTGTCTCTGAGTTCAGTAATGTCCCATATCTCATGACTGAAGTAAATAAAAACGCACCACACACGTTACTGTTGGACCACCGTCACGGAGCGAGCAGTAGATCTGAAATGAAATGATACTGTAGATTAGTCATTCAAGTCATTTATGAAGTAACAATGCCACATAATTCCTGGTTTTGGCTTCTCAGTTTTGCTTGTTTTATATTATTGTAAATTGAATATTCATTGAGTTTAAACTGTTGACATTCTGCAGTTGTCAGTTTGGGTTCTGGGAGATTTTAATGAATATTTTTCATTATTTTCTGATGTTTTATGAACAATTTGATGACTCAATTAAGCAGTAAACAACTATTTAATCCCTAATGAATAGAAATGTTACAGTATTAGCTGCAGCCTGAGCTAGCAGCTAGCATTAGTAGACTGAAAGATGAAGATGATTTAACGAACAGGGCATGAAACTGTGCTTAGCTGCCAGGAAATTAATGTCAGCTAAAAACACATTAAGCTAACATAACATGGAGGGCAGAGCTAACAGTGATACAACATCAGCTAAAGCTATCCTAAGCTACCTATTAGTTAACAAGGCTAGAGAGCTCAAAGCTAACATGATATTAGCAGGGCTAAGGTATCAATGATCATCAGCTTCAACATCAGCTAACAGTGCACAGAGCTAACATAACATTAAAGTGGCAAAGATATGGAAGTCCAGTATCCTCTACCAGGGCAAAGCAATGCTAAACTACCTGTGACTCAAAATCACCTAACAGGGCAAGAAGCTAATATAACACTGGAGGAACAAAGCTAATGCTGAAACGCTTAAAAATTGCCTGAAAGGGCAAAGCTAAAAGGGAATGAAGCTAACTTTACATCACAGGGGCAAAGCTAACAGGCTATAAAGCTACTTTACTTACCAAGAAGCTAATGTAATGGTAGATACACAAAGCTAATATTGACGCAATCACACATTGGCTGAAAGAGCAAGAGCAATGAGCATCAGCTAACAGGGAATGAAGCTAACGTAACATTACAGGGCAAAGCTTATTAAGCAACATCACACGAGTTGCTGTGCTGATATTCAGTTCAACATCATGACTGTGAGTGTGATATTGCTTTTATACAACAACAGATTATGATTTGTTGGTTTATTTTATCATTCATTTGGCTACACCAACACCAATAGCTCCGCAGAAGCTAACATAACTTTAGAGGGGCAAAGCTAGCGAGTCAACATTCAGCAGGACCCGAGCTAACGTAAGCTTTGAGGGAAAGAATATCTAACGTAAACTCGTTAGCAAGAAGCTAGCTCAATAAATTATCAGAATTTCTACAGTTTGTTAAAGACATTAGGGATTTTGCCTCTAATAAAAGGCTTTTAAGTAATTTATGGTTTTGGATTCTTCTCAGTAAATCATGTTTGAAATAATAACCAAACCTTCTGTAAATAGCCCTGTTTTTTTTAAACTGTTTATACAAGATATGCGACCACATGTAGAGAGTCACAGAGCTCTCAGTCTGGGTAATGAACAGCTCAGTGTCTGAAAACACGCTCACATATAAAGATATATATTTCTGAGTGTTAGTTAATAAATGAAGTGAATGAAGACTGCGTTCAAAGCGCAGTAATACAAACCTGAATGTGTGCGTTAAAGCAGTAAAAGCCAATCAGCCGTGACACTGTCGGTCTGGTCTGAGTAAAGGAACATTCTGCTAAAATGAGCCCAAACAAACCTTCTCTGTGTGACCGGGCTACCTGTCGCCAATGTTGTAAAGCTTCACACACACACACACACACACACACACACACACACACACATTAACAGGCTTTATGGCGTGTTGAGAAAGTTCCTTAACAACCAGTATATTCAACCTGCAGACGACACACCCTCCCTGTGTGTGCTGGAGACAGAGACGGCCTGTCTCTCCGCTTCCTTTCAGACCGCAGCCCTCCTGAGTGGAAAGACGCTACCTGCCGATAGTTATCAGGCTCTCACAGAGCAGAAAATAGACGGGCTCAGATAAGGGAGAGAAAAGAGAGGAGAGAGAACGTCATGGCCGCACACAAACACAACACAACAAACGATGTCCCTGTCCCTCCGAGCCAATCAGAAACACTGATGTCACCATGTTTTGACTTGTAGCTGAGTAAATTTTTAAAAACAGATGTTGGTTTAAGGCCACTGGTTACTTCACCCCCACAAAACATTACCAAAGATTTAGCTATTTGTAAATCTTTAAACTACACAGTGGATTAGATTAGATTAGATACTGACATGACATATTTGTAATTAGGTAGCGTCGCATTAAAGTCATGTTTAGCTTTGTTAGCGTGGTGTTGACGTCACACATATACTCCACAGGCTTTTTTTCAGTGTATGTTTATTGTACAAATGACCAACAAGCTCAGTGACAAACTGTGGGAAAAACCTACAGTGGAGATATCAGATAAAAACAACGTGAATTATTGTTTTTATTTTTGATAAATCTTACGATCATTGTCCAGTTTGTCGAGAAAATGTCATAAAATAGTGAAACCGCAAACATATAGTTTACTATCATATGTTATGGCAACCAAAAGCATCCAATTCCCACATTTTAGAAGTGAAAAAATGACATTTTTTGCTTAAAATATACTGATGTAGGTTGTTAAATTAGCTGCAGATCATTTGTACAGATACACGTAGTAATTGTTTAAACTCTACAGTTGCCAGATCTCAACGCAACTCAACGCCTATAGGAGATTTCGGATGGTTTAACCTGCTCTCCAACGCCATCATCTCCTACAGAACATCATCATGTTCGTTCTTCGAAAGATTAAGGAAACTCTGATTTGGTCAAATTTACGTAGGTGACGTCACATAAACAAGGTTGATCTTCAGCATCTTCTGAATGTCTCAACTCTGTTTCCTGTCCAGGTAGAAGAGCAGCCATCTTTGTTTTGATCCCGAAACAGAGTCGCAGCTTCAGAAAGAAGTTATAAAAATCTTTCATTAATCACATTTAGAGATGTGACACAAACGTGTGCTCGTACATCAGGGTTGTAAACTGTGTCCACATACTTTCTGCCAGGTTTTTTCTTTGCTAGAAGTCATGTAGGAAGCTTGGTAGAGGTCATTGAAAGTCCTGGAACTTCAGAGCGGAGCAGGGAAAGCTGGTTCATTCATTCATTCATTCATTCATTCATTCATTCATTCTTTTCTTGCTTTCTCTCTTTCCAGTAACTTCCACTCCCGTCTTGTTTCTCACTCAGGTGTGTGTTGACTCATTCCTTTCACCAGCTCTTTGAAGGAGGCGTGAAGTCATGTGTGTGTGTGTGTGTGTGTGTGTGTGTGTGTTTGTGTGTGTGTGTGTGCTACCTGAGTCCTGAGTAGATGCTTTGTGAAACTAAATGTTTTTATATGTGAAATGTGTGTGTGTGTGTGTGTATTGAATGGTCTCTGTGTGTGAACACAGACTCTGTGGCCGTTTTATGACCTTATGTCTCTTTAATAATTCATGAGTCATTAATGCAGTGTTTGTATTTCTAATTAACTGTTTGGAGCAGGATGATATTTATTATGATTAAGATCTGAAAACCATTCATAAAAGCTGATGTTGATTTATTTAAATGTATTTTATGACTTATTATTATATTAATTTGTGAGTTTACTGCAAAAAGTGTAAAGGTTGAGAAACATTAACCATCACCTCTCTCTCTTTTTCTTTGCAGTGATCTGAGTATGAATAATATGACTGTGTTGTCCAGTGGAGCTTTGTCCAACCTGCACTTCCTGGAGGAGCTGTGAGTCTCACACACACACACACACACACACATACACACACACACACACACACACACACAGGTTTTCATTCCTTGCTGATATGTCATCATTTACCGTGTTCGAGTCGAGGAGGTGACACCTGATGAAATTCCAGGAATCTCAGTGTGAATCAGAGCTGCGAGATTTCCAGGTTGAACACACAAAGTCTGTTCAACAGTTTACAAACAAACTGGTTACAGGTGCGCTTCATTCAACCGTCTCCTAGAAATTATGTTTATGATTTAGAAAAAGATCCTGGTCTGGTTTAACACGGGAAAACGTCACAGCGACTTCAGACTCAACGTCTTTACATTTAAAGCTCCTCCAGTGTAAAGGTCTGTGTCCATGTGTAGTGTGATTATAGATTATAGATCAGCTCTAGCTTCTATATTAATACTGTGAAACTATCAAAGCCTCAGTCCACAGAGAAATGCACACAGCCTGTATTCAGAAACTGAGCTCAGAGCCTCCTCACGCTGTTTAACACCTTATTAAGCCGTTTAAAAAATCATCATCTCAAACACCCTGATATGACTCGTTGTATTAGAGAAATATAAGAGATCTTAGTGCGGGGCGATATCATGATCATGATTAATGAACGATTCTCTCTTTTTTTGTCTTTGAGCCACAAACTGCTGGTGTCACATTCAGGCGCAGGAATTGTTTTTCTATTGTTTTCTCGCCTTCCCTGATGACGGACGCGGCCTTCGTTTTAGGTCTGAGCTCCTGGGATCGAGGCTTAGTGTTTGTGCATGATATGAGCGTCTGCAGTGAGGGTGTGTGTGCGGCCGAGCAGCTCAGATATCTGTGAGGATACGATATGTAATCCCATCTGTCCTCACCTACCTAAGGCTGGATTACCAGCTGGGCAAAACAGGCAACACTGCCCCCGGGGCCCAAGACCCCACAGGGCCCTGAAATCCCCTGGCTTCATTCCACATCAGCATGCATCTAAATTATTTCATAAATTACAAATCAGATCTTTGTCAAAATCTACTTTTAAAATCATTAAATTTTTTAGTTTGTATTTTGCACATTTGAAGGTGTCAGGTAATTGACACATAAAATAAACTCATACTCATTATCATCAGTATTGTAAGGGTGCAGACAACCTTTATTTTCAGTTGATCTGACACTTAATTTTTATAGTAAACAGTGGATTGTTTGGTGTAAAAAATTAATTCACCTTTATTTCCTGAAGTCTATTCAAATGGCTTGTTTTATCTGACCAATGGTTCTATGATTAATGGGGGGAGGGGATCCGTGAACAAACCCCTGGGAGGTTAAACCGGCGATGCACCCAGCAGCAGCGTCTCTGCAGACGGACGCTGATGGACTAAATTAAAGCTCAGGGTTCGGCCTGTGAACAGCTGACCTCACAGAGACCTGAACATGACTCTGGCTGCTGTTCTGCTCTGCTGCCAGCCATGTGTGTTTATACGTGTGTCTGTGTGTGTGTGATATTTGTCACCGTGGCGTGAGAAACGTCACTACGGCGATAGGACACCGCGAGAGGTGCATGCTGGGTACATGCGGACTGGCTGAACTCTGCGTGGCCTCGAAAAACACACAGACTCTGCAGGACCCATTACAGCCCAGTGTTTTCTGGTAGTTTGAAAGTCAGGACTTAGTGGGAATATCATGTTTACTGGGGAAGAAGATACGTCACCATGTTGATGTTTGACTATTGATATGTAACCAATCACAAAATGGTGCACAGCATATCCCTTGTTGTTGCTGTTATGAAAAGTATTATTTTATTTTTTTACATTTGCTTTCACCACTTCAACTCTTCCTCTCTCTGTCTCAGGCGTTTGGCGGGAAACGATCTGTCATTCATCCCCAGAGGAGCGTTCGCCGGCCTCTACAATCTCAAAGTGCTGTAAGTCCACACACACGTTTCTGTTTTTGTCATTGATGCAATGACTTCCAGAGACACTTACCCTGAACTTAAAACAGCCCTTTGAAGTTGTGAGGACTGTCCTCACAATGTAGAAAAGTCCTCACAATAAAGAAATTTCACCATTATGTAGAAATGTCCTCATAATGCAGAATTATCATTATAATGTAGAAATATCCTCATAATGCAGAAATGTCCTCATATTGTAGAAATGTCCTCAAAATGTAGAAATGTCCTCATAATGTAGAAATGTCCTCATAATGCAGAATTATCATTATAATGTAGAAATATCCTCACAATGTTGAAATATCCTCACAATGTAGAAAAGTCCTCACAATAAAGAAATGTCCTCAAAATGTAGAAATGTCCTCAAAATGCAGAAATGTCCTCAAAATGTAGAAATGTCTTCATAATGCAGAAATGTCCTCATAATGTAGAAATGTCCTCAAAATGTAGAAATGTCCTCACAATGCAGAAATGTCCGCATAATGTAGAAATGTCCTCAAAATGTAGAAATGTCCTCATAATGCAGAATTATCATTATAATGTATAAATGTCCTCATAATGTAGAAATGTCCTCACAATGCAGAAAAATGTCCTCACAATGTAGAAATGTCCTCATAATACAGAAATGTCCTCAAAATGTAGAAATGGCCTCATAATGTAGAAATGTCCTCATAATGTAGAAATGTCCTCACAATGTAGAAATGTCCTCATAATGCAGAATTATCATTATAATGTAAAAATGTCTTCATAATGTAGAAATGTCCTCACAATGTAGAAATGTCCTCATAATGTAGAAATGTCCTCATAATGCAGAATTATCATTATAATGTAGAAATGTCCTCATAATGTAGAAATGTCCTCACAATGCAGAAATGTCCTCACAATGTAGAAATGTCCTCATAATGCAGAAATGTCCTCAAAATGTAGAAATGTCCTCATAATGTAGAAATGTCCTCATAATGCAGAATTATCATTATAATGTAAAAATGTCTTCATAATGTAGAAATGTCCTCACAGTGTAGAAATGTCCTCATAATGTAGAAATGTCCTCACAATGTAGAAATGTCCTCATAATGCAGAATTATCATTATAATGTAGAAATGTCCTCGTAATGTAGAAATGTCCTCATAATGTAGAAATGTCCTCATAATGCAGAAATGTCCTCACAATGCAGAAATGTCCTCACAATGCAGAAATGTCCTCACAATGTAGAAATGTCCTCACAATGCAGAAATGTCCTCACAATGCAGAAATGTCCTCACAATGTAGAAATGTCCTCATAATGTAGAAATGTCCTCACAATGCATACATGTCCTCACAATGCAGAAATGTCCTCACAATGCATACATGTCCTCTGTACAGCGGTTAAAACTGGTCCTCACAGAGACCGTTACACACACTTGCGGCCACACTGTAATAATGTGTGGTATGTTTACTGGTGCTAATGATTCACAGACACTTTGAAGACGTCCTCTGTCTCGGTTTAGTGACTTTCTGTTGTTTGAAACAACACGTCTGTCCACTGTTCACCTCCCACATGTTTACTCACATCAACACATCATTTCTGCTGTGTTTCATCCATCACTGTTCACTTTTAACTCACTTTTAATGATTGTTTGCAAAACAAAACCTGTGATATTACAATGAGAATGACAAATGACTTTACTAGTGCAAATAAATAAACTGACTGCACACATTTCAACAGTAGTAATAATGTGGGGAAAGATTTAATGATACATTTTGAAGTAATTAAATTCCTGCCCAGTAGTTCGAGGCCGCTGCTCTGACAGTTGTTAACTCATCAGTATGTTTTTTGTTTTTCTCAACATGTTTATAGCAGATTGGATGAGTCGTCATGTGACTTTGTCTGAACTGTTTCAGGATGCTGCAGAACAACCAGCTGAGGTCGGTCCCCGGTGAGACGTTCAACAACCTGCACAACCTGCAGTCGCTGTGAGACACACACAGACACACACTCCATCCTTTTATCTCCTTTTACGCTTTGGTGGAAAGGAATCTTCAGTCTCTCACACACACACACACACACACACACACACACACACACACACGTATATTAATTTATGTAGGTCCGACACTGTGCTCTCAGCCTGAAAACACACAGTAATTATACTGAAACTGTACCTGTGTGTGTGTGTGTGTGTGTGTGTGTGTGTGTGTGTGTGTGTGTGTGTGCGCGTGTGTGTGTGTGTGCGCGTGTGTGGGTAGATAAGGGTATAAGAATGGAGACGTCTAAGGTCTCTCTCCCATTATGTGAAGTCCCATCCTTCTCTTCTCTCTCTGGACATGAACAGAGGAGGTATTGTTGGGACAGACAGACAGACAGACAGACAGACAGACAGACAGACAGACAGCTCTCCTACAGAACATGTTTATGTTGCACAACCTGAAGAAAAACCGTGAGTTTTCGGACCAGAATGAAAAGGAAAGGGAACCAGGCGAACATTACTGATGCTGTTCTTCATTCTTTTCTTTGTACAGACCTAAAGCCTTAATGGGAAGGTGGACCAGAGGGAAACTGAACAGTCTGGAGTCCAGACTTAGACCACGTCCACATTAAAGCCGATTTGCTTCCACGTTAATGATTCTGCATGGTTTTAGTAGAGAGCTCTGTCCACAGTGAAACACCTGAACAGCATGAATATAGTTAAATATCCTCTTTGTTCTATATCAACATTTAAAACGTGATTATAGAAAAAGTTAAAGGTCATAGTTTTGTACCTACATTTAAAGTGTTCCACTCTCCAGAGGTCGTTTTGGGGCAGAAAGACGTGGTTTTTGTCTGCAAATATGGCTGACACGTAGAGAATAAGATGAGTTTAACCAGACTTATACAGATGGACTCTCAATTCTGGTTACTTCTTTGGATTTTCCAGGATTGCGTTTTTAAAGATTATTGTTCCACATTGCAGCCTATTGCAGAGGCAATTCATATGAGAGGCTTTTACTTTGAAAAACAAGGAGGAAGCCAAATTTTTCTGGCTGGTCAGGAAGGGAGTGTGTGTCCACTGAGTAATATTTTTAAGATCTTGACATGATGACAAGAATCAGAGACAGTTTGTTTTCTTGTGCTCATTAAAAGATCGTTTTGTGGTCTCATTAAAACAAAAATTTGGAAAAATAAAATATCAAAAAATCATTTTCTAACAATCGTGAGGAAACAACAAGAAAGAGAAAATCATCTTAGTGTGGCTGTTTGGCAGCGACTGACACACACAATCCTCTCAGCAATAAGTCTGCACTCATTAAAATACCTTCGTTTTTCCCCAAGAGCCTGTTGGCTGGTCGAGTGGTGCTCGAGCAGACGCCGATCATTCCTCTGCGCTGGTCAAACACTCGACCTCTAATGTTCCTCTTAAACGGCTTCAAAGTGAATTGAAGCCTCAGAGTGCGACGACGTTTTAGAGCCTAAAGCTGCGACATTTTCTCATACATATTCAAAAAGGAAATGTTTTCTGTTACTATTATTAAGAATAAGAAATATAAAGCTCAGAATGAAAGTGAAAAATAACATATGATCGGATCAAATTACACTCATAGTGACACTGGGATTTTTTTGAATGATCTTTTTGATTATTGTAAAGTCTGGTGATCTTTAGCTGCTGACAATATACAGACTGTAATCTTCAAAAATCAGCTTTGCAATATAAAGGACAAAAAATGAAATAAGCATAATAAATAAATGCAGAATAAATACATTTTGGTAATGAAAGGATATTTCTATATTGTTTTTTACAATGAAGGAAATCTAATTTTCTTGAGAAACACTTTTGTTTGTTTACAAGAACAAAACTCTACACGGCACCTTTGTTTGTTTCTAAATCATAATAATCAATAATTCAGAATCTCACACTGTACAACTACATTACCATGCTATATATTATATTACAGGAGCTATTTGTATGTTTTGCTATTGCTACATAGCTAGCATTAGCATGAACAGCTGTTTACTTACCAGTTTTTCCAAGAGTTTCAGCCATTGTTGTGTTTACAATACAAGAGGTTATAATACGTCCTCTGAGCAGCTAATTCTTCAGAGCAGACTGGACACTACAGTGACTCAGTATCGGAAAGTGGCGAGATGGGCCAACTGGGTCGGGGCTAGCCGGTTAGCATGCTAACTCCAGTAGAAGAACAGCTGTTGGTTAGTAAACGAATGAAGTTTGATGCTGAACTCACAGAGTTTCTTCTAGACTGGTAAGTAAATAGGTGCTAATGGTAATGTTAGCTATGTAGTGATAGCAAAACTTACAAATAGCTCCCTTAAGAACGAAAAAAAATCAACACTATTAAGTAAAAGAATATATACTGTATGAAAAGATGGATAAAATTTAACAATTAAATACAATAATTTCCGTCTATATACAGTATGTAATGTGTATATTTCTCTTTTTTTCTGTAGCCGTCTAGATGCTAATCACATCTCCAGCGTTCCCATTGGCTGTTTCTCAGGCCTGCGTTCGCTCCGTCACCTGTGGTTGGACGATAACTCTCTGACGGAGGTGCCGGTGGAGGCTCTGAGCGATCTGCCCGCCCTGCAGGCCATGACCCTCGCCCTCAACCACATCAGCCACGTTCCTGACCACGCCTTCAGCAAGCTGGGCCGCCTGGTGGTGCTGTACGTGCTCCTGAACACACACACACACACACACACACACACACACACACACACACACACACACACGCAATCACAGATTTGAAAAACAGGAAATTAAAAATGATTTCAAAATCAAGCAAAGAGATGAACATCTATAAAAATAAATCTATTGGACTTTATTCAATTTTGGAGAAAATCAGTTCAACAAGGTTTAATCTGAGACAGCTGGGTGAGTTG